>NC_052134.2:8188061-8500694 GCF_016086655.4 Lepeophtheirus salmonis
CCTACAGCTAAACCTGCTTTTAACATGACCCAACAAATTAGTACTTACACTTGAACCACTTTAAAAAGTGAAAATGCCAAGATACAAATTAATAAAGTTCTGTAAATCAAATAATCAATAAAATTAAATATTAAACAATCAACAGATTTCTATGTAGCAATCCTCTCAATATGTAGCTAAACCATTTTTGATTTATAAATTTGTTGATTCTTTGTATATCTTTTTTTATCAAAAATAAAAAGTTTATTATAACAACCTTTGTAAATTACCATGGCAATAAACTAACAATAACCACAACAATAACAATAAACCTAACTTCCCTAAAGTGAAAATCGCTTAATAAATGCACCAACCACAAGACAACTTTAAAATTACTTTATCTCCAAATAAATTAGTACCCTGCATAATGTCCAATAGAGTGCTTATTGGCCATAGGTATTTTAAATTATTAATTCTAAAATGTCACTATTTGTGAATATTATTGAACAAATAATTGAATAATTTGAATTGCAGCAATCCAAACGAATTAACTGGCTAATGAAATTTCCTATCGTGTTAAACTTAAAAAAATATTGAAAAGATTGAATTCTCATAAGTTTTCATCCAAGACAAATTAACTCACGGCTGCTTGCAGCTGATATAATAAAATCTTATGACAGCTAAGCTTTCTTTTATTTTATATACGGGCAGTGCAAGTTTTATGAATCACAGCATATCATATCTACAATAAGTATCAGTGAACAAATAATTACTTTTATTTATTATCAAAAATTTAACAAGTGCATTCATAATCTAAAAAAGTAGCCAAAAAATATGTATCAATTTTTTGGGACTGTAAAAAAAGAGTATTTCTAAATTATTGTTATTACACAAAATGTGATTTATGACAAATAAGACATCTTCCATGTCGTTAAATTTATTGTATCTCAAGTCTTCCCTCCAAAAAGAAACAGAAAAAAGGTCCAATATCAGTTGGTACTTGCCAACTTTGCCTAACTATAAATTTTTTTCGTTTTAACTTAACATGAATAAATTCAACTAATCAACGCTCAAAAATTACTGATTTGGGGAAAAGGAGCAAAAACTTCAACAGATAAAAAAATACATATTTTGTAACATTTTGGTTTGCTCTATGTTCTCTTTATCGATGTCATTATTGAGATAAATAAATACTTGGGACACATAATACGTATTTTTCAAAATCTCGATCAAAATTAAATAATTTGGGAATATATGATGCACAAAATATTACAATAATATTTCAACCTTTTGGATGAATCGATACTCTATTAAAATAGAACATGACTAATCGTAGGTAATTGAACATTGATTATTCCAGTATAAAAAGGTAATTACATAATATTTTGATGATATAATTGTGATTTAAATACATTGGTCTAACGTACATGGAGATTTTTCAAAAAAATTAATATTGACTTTTTTTTTTTCACAAAATTTAATATAGGAAACTCATACACAAAATACAGGTTGTTGCACAAAAAAGGTACACACTTGCAATTTAATTTAATGACAACTTACAATTTCTCAATTTATTGACCGATAAAGATACAGCCGCAAAAATCAGCTAATGACGTAAGGAGCCCACAGAAAATATGATGTAGGCTTTTATATTTCTGGTTGCAAAGTCTGCACTTATTTTCATTTCAGATGGGAACAAACTCAAATCTGAGACATGGCAGATCCTGATATTGGAATTGTCATTGTTGCCTTGGGTCCAATAGGTTTTTCAAGATAAGAAATGTATGTTTACTCAAGATAGAACGCCATAACATACCTTAAGATCCAACCAGACTTGGCTTGAAAATAATTTGGATGGATTGTGTAATGCAAAATGTCGACTTTCACTAATACTTCAGATTTTTCACTTAGGTAATTCCGTGAAAAAAATGCATGTTGTATGGATCAGCCAACAATTAACTCATTGAAGGATACATTGATGATAGAATAATATGTTATTCCTCTATATACTAGTGTTACCTACCTAAAAGCTGTTCCAAGCAGATTCAGACAGATTATTGCTGCTAAAGGTGGCCACATTGAGTTAGTGTCTATATGATTATTAGTCTCCTTTAAAGATATAAAATTAAAATTGATTAAATATATTATTCACATTTCATCTCATGATAAAAATGAAGACAATGCAAAGATATATAATGTACTTACGGCTCATGGGCCGTCATTGCTGGTTTACAACCAGCTTCATTGTGCAAATTTTAGTTTGACATGGTCTAAAAGCTTTGGACAAATTAACAAAATCAGGCTCATTTTATATGCCTTTGATCCATTTTTTGGCCTTCTGCTTCAATCCATACTTTTGACAGAGATTTAAAAAAAATCAAATATGCCTTTTTAAATTTGATAAATGGCCCTACGGGTTTAATTAATTTAGAGCATTGGAAATGCTTAAGTCCACGCCAATAAAATTCAATATCCACTAACATTTCGTCTCTCTTACGATATTACATAAAAAATACTTTTATAAAAATTTATTCTTAATTTAAAAAGGCAAAATAATGTTTTTTAAACACCGGGTACATCATTGAACCAAAAATATAAGGGAACATCAATTTCTGAAATATTATGGTTACAAAAAGAAATTTTACTCGTAGCTCATGGACAACGCGCTCGACAGTAATTATTCTCTTGAAATCAATGTCCGTATGTTTGCTCCCCGGTCATTCCTAGAGAAAGAAATATGATTTATGTATTTGGACTTACACAAGATTTCTATGTTAGATGGATTAATTGTAATACTATAATGTTTACATCTAACCAATTACAGAAACATTAAAAATAATTTTTTTTTTTACTTTTTTACACTTGCTCAAACTTCCTATTCCGTTTCAGAGCGAAGTGAGCAAAGTACACCTCACAGGTTGTATGTGATCTCACAAAACAAGACTACATAGAACTGTAAGATAAATGGTGCATATAATTCAGAAAAACCAAATGTTTTTGTTACATATTAAATATTTTTATTAATATAACTCTCGCAAAAATGTTTTCTGAATGCAAACCTTTAAAAATTATAATTTTCTGAATGTGTCTCATTCACTAAAAAGTTAACACAGCCCTATATTCAACAGTTTAAATTTAATAATTCACGCTTAACAAATAAAATTATTTTCAAGAATTATAATAAACCCTTTCTTTTTAATTAGAAATGAAAAAATGTCACGTTATGAAGGTACATTTATGTACCTACAAATGATAGCTACAACAGCTGTTTTGTTAATGAATGACGAAGGACAATTTTTGTATAATAGGTACGGGGATAGAATAAGTAATTTTAAGGTTAAATCATTACGATAAACATGCCACTATTTCGACGTTATTCGATATTTAAATAAATCATAGTACATAAATTTGTATAAAGACACTAAATGCCACTAGTTTAAAAAATGTTATTTAAATACCTTGTAAATATAATTAAGATATAAATAATATATTATATACTGTGCTCCAGGTGAACATACGATGTATAGGCGTGCAATATGTTCATTTTTGTTATTTATTTTTTTTGTATTTTTTTTAATAATATTATCTATTTTATTACAACAGCTATCTTCATAAATATATGTCCACCTAATACATACCTAAAAAAATCATAAAAATATATTTTATCCGTAATTTACAATAACTAATCATTAACCTCACTTATCAGAAATATTATAAGATAAAATAACAGTAAGGGAAAAATAAAGTAAATGCTAGAACCAGAGACGATCTCGAGCCAGTTGAAAAAAAAAGATACAGATAAACATTATTATTCCTTTATCTGCCTTTCAACTAATCCAAAACCATTGTCATTCCTCTTGCATCCAAAATACCAAAAACTATTACGTACATCCTCCCTAGATCTTCCAAATCTCACTGCATAACCCTGAGCCGGAAAACCCTTGCACCAAACAATATTGAGAGTACCTTTAAGATTATTTTCTTCGATCTTAAATCCAACTACCAGCCAATCAGATATGCATTCCAGATCAATGCATTAGTGGCATTCCTTACGTCAGTAATGAATCAGTATTTCAGGAAAAAAATGTTCTTAATTTTACATCTCCTTTTTAAAAAACCCACCACCCTCTTTGTTCTGGCGTTTTTTTTCGACTCATTCCCCAATAAGAACAACGTTGCTAAACGGTACTGAAACCAATTTTCCTTCAGATATATGAAAAAGTTTCCCTGAACGAAATTGGGACTCTTTATCACATCTTTGCTGTATGGAAGTTCCAGGCATTTATAACATTTTTTCACTCAAATATTAGTAGAAGGTACTCCTGGAGTGTTTATCAAAGTTCAACGAACAAATTGGGAGTTTAACCCTTCTAAATGCAGATAGAATGGAGTTGGTGTTCCATAAATTGAATCAAGGGTTACTATTTTTATTTACAATTGGTGAATATCATTACACATTATCCGTTATTCAATTTTATAGTTGACAATCTTATATACAAATTGTGTCGGAACGTATTTGGCTAACGGGTATCGTTCCCTTATACTGTCCTAAAATGTAGGTATGCTCTTTCTTTGTTATCTGTGGTTGAAAAAAGTCCAAATATGAAAACACCATTTCACAAAATATCATTTTCAATAATATTCGGAAAACAGCAGCTATATGTATAGGTAAATACATATACCCAAAACTACTCTTGATATAGTAAGGACATAGTCATCAATTGATCCAATTGATTAGAAGAAAAACTCATGCACGTATTTTCATATTTTATACATCTCTATTCCTCGTTATACATATTTGGAATTCCATGTACGATAATTGTTATCTATTTTTCATTGTTTTTATTTTGATGCTCCCAAAAATATTCGTTGTTTATACATCCAACAAATAGCTGACATAGATTTATGGTGATGTTTTGATACTTATCAGAAAAATCCTACTCTATGGGGTACGTAGACTGCTATATATATTGGTGTAATCATGAAAATGTGAATATTTATCAACATAAATGGTTTTATTGTTTTTCAAAGTATTCTTCAGCATGATTTATACACTTTTGTATGCCCTCAAACCAATTGTCGAAGCTCTTTTTCCACTCCAATTGAGACATGATTTTTTTAAACGCTTCAACAGCATCTTCCGGCGACGAACATCGTTGACCACGCATTTTTTCCTTGAAGTGCAGGAATCAAAAGTAGTCATTAGGGCCAAGTAAGGGTTGTACAGCAGATGACCCATCAATTCGACGTTTTGGCCGGTCAAAAAGGTGCTGGTTTGAGCTGACATGTGAGAGCTCGCATTGTCATGGAGAACAGTGATTCGTCTTCTCTTGTTCGGTTTTAGAACTTCTCCGAAGACTTCATGCAAACAAATTGTGATGTACCACTCAAAATGACCGTTCTACGATGCTCAAGTGAAGCAGTCGCCACATGTTAGTTTTGCCGGAAAAAAACAGGCGACCATTTGCTTCGAAGTGCTTCTTCCACGAACAACTTTCGTTTGATTTGGCTCGTTTTCAAAGACCCACACGGTCAATTGTTCTTTAGTTTCGAGCTCATATGCATAGATCCATGATTCGTCATATGCGACAATTTTATAAACTTATTTTAAAGCACTGCGAGCGTATTCAACATTGTGTGGGATCCAACGAGGACAAGCCTTTTTTTACAGCCAGGTGTACATACAATATCGAATGTATGATGATGGAAGAAATGTCCAAGGATGTTTCTATCTCACAGTATGACACATGACGATGCTACATTATCACTTCACGCACGGCATCAATGTTCTCTGGCACAACAGCCGTTTCTGGAGGACCTTCACATAATTCGTCTTTGAGCAAGCGTTGGCCACGATGGAATTCATTTAACCAGTTTTTCACAGTGCTATAGGATGGTGTTTCATCACCATACAAAGATTTAAGTTCAACAATGCACTCTTGTCGTGATAATCCACGTCGAATGTTGTAAAAAATGATTGCACAATAATGTTTACCACTTTATTCCATTTTTTTGGCAAATCAATTTTTTCAAGGCCCTGTAAACAACACAAATGATGGTTGCACGTCAAAACATTCTGAGTACGATTATGCTACAAAAATGTCAACGTTACTAAAGGATATGTCAAATTGCACCTGGTAACCCTTAGTGTAGCCTAGGACAGAAATATATATAGAAGCTTAAGTAACTTTTGTATCTGATTTCGACTATTTATTTAGATTTAGAACAGGACTATACGGGACATAAGTTGCAATCTTATTCTAGGTAGTTGTAAATTATATACGCTAATGTTTATATACAAAAATGACAGGGATAATCTAAAATAAGATCTTGGAGTACTTGGACTTTGACCAATACAAAAATTGAATAATGTATGATGATATATTTATTTATATATAAATCAAATGCCCACAGTTATTTTAATTGCAAATTTAAAATAGTATATAAATTTTAATATATTAAAATGAAAGAAACAGTTAATAGTTACCAATTAAAATGACTGATGCTGTAATTATATAAAGAGTAAAGGAGACCTACAATTTGATATTTCTGTACAAAATCCATAATTATATATATAATCTCTCAACAGGTTCATAATATTGGAAACAAGAAGATAACCCTTCAAAATCATTTAGTCTTAACAATATTTTGTAGAATATTAAAACACTATTATGAAATAATTACAAATTGTTTAAAAAAATCCTCTCAATGTCGTTATATATTATTAACCCTGAGACTTCAATAATTTAAAGTCTATGAATATGTTATATGAGACATCTGATGAATGTCAGTGTTCCTAATATGAAAAACTTGTCTAATAATTAGTTTTTTGACACCTTAATCGACATTGCTTCAATGAACATGAACTAAACATTATCATAATTATCCCAAATGAGTTTTTTTAATCTGATTATTGAATTCTTTTTCTTTTTAAATATACGTAAAATAAACATGTATTGTTTTTAGATATTATCTCTAGGAATATAAAAGTTTTGACATTTCATCCTAAATTTCGCCAAAATCGAATGAAAAAGGCATCTTCTTAAGTACTCTTTGCTATATGACAAAATCATGAATCAGAAAAGAACAATTTGAATAATGTTTTAATAAGAATAATTTTTACTCCTATATTCAAATACTCTTTTCCTAATTGCTCTGACCACTAAAAACATGAAATGACTAATATAGTTCAAAATTTATATATTTGTGACCTACAGGGAGCAACATTTCCTATACTACTATCAATAAATCTTGATAGCTTAATAAATATACAAAAATGTTTTTGCAAGCAATATATCTTATATAACTTTTAAATTATTTTTATGAAGATTTATGATGATTTTTTTGAAATATTCATTATTTTATGCAAATTTAAGGAATCAAATTAGTACCCATTCATTTTGATGATGTTGCGAATATTATATAAACTACTACCTACAATCTTCATTTCCTCATATTCTAAAAAAGAAAAATCCATGGAGTCAAATGGAACACTTTTAAGCAAACTAAGATTAATTTAATTAAACTTCGAAATAAAGTTACTGAAAACTATAGGCCATTAATAAACATTTTTATAAATATCATAGTGCTTAATATCCCAGTTTACACACGGTGGGTAAATACGTCAAATATATATCTTATATAGTGAAATTCGTCTCTATGAAATAACTAATATCTACAAGAAATGTCGGGTACTACCACTGGTAAATAACATTTGAATGTATATAAGAATAGTAGCCTTGGAATGAATGCCTGGAGGCTACATTTATGTGTTACTGTCCTCTTTGTCCTTTATATGCTAGTAACTAACTATTGTTATTTTTGGCAGGATATTATAGAATTATGACAATATTTCTTCCCCCTTTTACGTACATGAATTGATTGATTGCTCAGGTTGTACGTTTTTTTTCTTGCAAGATACAAAAGAAAAAGTGTAATTAAGTAGCAAATCAAAATAAAATGATAATTCTTTTTTCAATAACAGCAAAATCAGTATCCATTTTTATTTATTCATACTTTCAATCACTTTCTAATCAACTTTCATTCTACAGGGGGGGAATTTTGAATCTGGAACAAGTTTAGTCCTCCATAATCTTGGTAGCCCTGACCTACATGATTATAAAATTGTGCTCATTGGAATTAACTGACAAAACTTTATAAGAAAAAATTTAAAATCTTTAAGATATCCTTCCTAATATGAATACCATGAAGTCTTATTGTGTGCCTCCGTGCCGGGTGTACACCATAGGACGAAATTACTCAGAAGGTAATATGATAGACAAGTTAAATTGATATGAATAGACTGGATGACTTGGTGCTATTTGTCCAGATCGGGAAAATTGGAACCGGATTTTTTGCGGAAAACCAAATATTTTTAAGACCTTACAATTTTTAGAAAAGGAGATGTAGCCTCTTAGTTTTGCCAGTTCTGAACCTTTTGGACTACTATGTGAGGGCCATCTTGGAGAGATGCCCCAATAAACGTTCAAATAGCACAATTAACCTCTACCAGGGCTCTATTCTCGAGACAGAGACCAACAGAGCAAAAAGTTCATCATCAAGGCCTCTACAAGATTCAAGTCCAGGATGTAGGCTACTCTGTTCATGCTGGAAGTGGATGGGTTTGAGTAGTTGACTTGACTATGAGCATCTACATGTAGAAGTACAAGATTCCTGAATTAATTTTGGGAAGTAAATGCATTTAGTAATAATACTAATAATTGCTTAGATTTTTATCGTTTGTTAAATTACAAACGTATATGGTGTTAGTTTCAAGAAACATCATAAGGTACCCTTTTATAAAAGCCATATACATGTTCATGAAGTATTTATTTGTGTTTGCCCAAACAGAGAGGCGCCATAATTTTGCAGATTTGCAGATTGGGAAAATGGATAAAACTAATATAATTTATGATTAAATTTTAGATTTTTTGGTTTTTAATTTGTTAGACTATTTGAACAAAATCGTTGGTTATTATACACCTCTATATTTATAAAAATAGTTGTTATCCTTTTAAATCTGCGTTTAATTGCCAAAAGAAAGTCAAACATTTATTATCCCATTTTCTTTCTTTGACTCTTCATTCTTACTATGTTCTTACAGTTTTTTTTTGACCCAGTTAACCAATTGTGCTATGCAAAGGATATTAAATATGCATACTAGAGTATTTCATTTCTATGAAAATTAAGTTTGTTTGGTATTCTACAAAATATCTCCAGGTTCTATTAGGAAATAATAGCTAGTGTGTAATTAAAGTATTTAACTACAAATTTTAAGAATAAATAATTAATTTATGTAGAGCCAACCAATGCTAGTGTCTTGAATTCCATAGCCTGATATGTTTCACGACACAGGAGATTAATTATTTTTATTATGAATTACCTATTTTTGTATGCAGCTGAGGAGCGTTTAGTTGTGAAATAGAGAACCTGTCCCATGGCTAAAATTTTATAAAATGTCATATCCAATACTTCTTCTAAAACACATATTATATTTTAAAGCACATTCATCTTACTAATATATATAATATTTTATTTTTTGGGTTCATTCATATTGCATATTTCTTTTTTTCAAAGATTAAATTTTAAGCCACGTGGATTTTTTTTTAATATGTATTGAACGGTTCATTAAAATAATTTCATATCATTCAAATTAGTATCTTTTTGAAATAGTTAAATGTAAGATTTCCTAGGAACTACCCATATATGTAAACTTCGAGAAATACAAAACAGGATCTCGAGAGAAATGTTAAAGAACACTCTTGTTGTGATGAATGTTTTGGATTGATAAAGAGCACACTGTGTTATAAAAATGATTCTAAAGCTAAATATAATGGGTACTTCAAACCTGGTTTTAGTTACATTGCAAGAGTAGCATTCTATTACATATATACATATGTACTTCAAAATTACTTTTATAGCAATGTTGTCAGAACTATCTACAAGAAAATTAAATTAAACATGACCAAACCCAAAAAAATATATATTTATTATCCCCAAGGTGTTGTGGCAGTATGTTGTATGGGCATGCAACACAAATAAACTAAAATAGGGCATTCTTTTTATTCATATTTCTTGAGCCCCAAATACAATTTTAGATTTGAGTTTACAAATACAGGGGCGTCTAGGTAAGTCAAGTCCACCCGGGCTGCCTACATATGTATTAAAGTTGCAGATCGATTTGAAGTCCCACAGAATTCGAATGCAACGGCAATGTCATGCCATCCATCTTCTTTGAGCCAAAGGAGAGGTTTGGTGTCAACAGGTACTTTGAACACCTATCTGACAAAGTGATACCTTGGTTGAAACTGAGGTCAATAGTGTCGAGTTCCTACTTAATCAAGACTCGTTTACCTCTCACAAGGGCAACAATGCCCAAAACGTGTTTCAAGAAAAGAAGGTGTCATTTTGACACTCCCATACATGACCCTCTAAGTCCCACTATATGAACAATCTACATTACTTCTTATAGGGGTAGTTAGAGAAAGATATATGTCAGTTTGTACGGCAGTATCGACTCCTTGAAGGCTTCCAGCATCATGTACTTGAACAAAGTCTCCCTTGTGAACGTGATAAAGGCCTGCAAATCCTTTAGGAATCGTGTCAAGGGACTGATTTTGGGAAAATTGCAAACACATTTAATGAATGTTTTCTTTTGTATTGTTCTAACTTTTAAATAAAATTTTGAAACATTTTCTTGGTTCTGTTATTGATTAGGGTACAGTTTAGGTAGTCTGGATTTTCCTGAACGAATTTTGTTTTATTTTGTCACAGTATTCTAAATCGTTTTCTAGATAAAGTATTATAAGTATATTTCCACCATTAATTTAAATTATTGGACAAATAAATTTAAAAAATAATAATTTACAGAGTTATTGGTTTACATAAAAAAAATGGCTGTAAAGTCCTAAGCTTCACACATAGATGGTGCTATTTTTTTTGCCTCATTTTCACATATTACCAACTTTCTAGGGACATCTGTCAAAATTTCATGCGAATCTATTCTTCAGATTGTGAGTTATTATGCTATGTGCGACGCTATTTTGTTATTTTCAAAAAAAACAATTTTGTGTAAATTTTGTAATGCTTCTTGATTGAAAAAAACCCAGAAAAACATTTGAACTAAGCAATGGCTTTAAATGTTTTATGGGGTAGAAGTATTGGCATGTTCAGTAGCTAATTTTAATATTTTGAAATTATGTTTTCAGTATATTTTTGTACAAATACTATTTTCTAATTGATATTCATTAAAGCATTTTTAATTGTTAAGTAGATTTAATAAACCATTTGTGCAATCAACTGTCTCTAGGCTGAGTTTTGTCGCACTTAATAACGAAGTTCACTCTGTAATGTGTTTCTTTAAATACATTGCGGTAACTACACAGAGAAAGAGGGAGAGGAAATTATTTTAAACTTTTTTAGGTTTTCGTAATTTTTTTGGGATGGAGTGTGTAGAAATTTCCAAAATACATATCAAGAGTAGCTCAATATTCTGCAACTATATCATCCAAAATTCCCTAAAGAAAAGTTTTTTGTTTTTTTTTAAATATGGAAAACTGGACACACAATTACATATTTACGGATTGTGTAAAAACAATAGATTTTAGAAGCCTTGGGAAAAGTATTTTAGGAAGTTTTTTTCGGGCTTGTCGAAGGAAAAAGAAAGACAGTTATCGTAAAAATCTGTAGATCCAAATTAAAAGATATAGTATAGTTTGTAGAATAAGAATGGTTTCAAAAGTCAGAGAAAATCTCACTTTTGTTAGAAAAAAAAAATAGATTAAATATTATTTTTGCAGAATAAGTAAGTATATTTATTTATGTTAGAATTGTTAACTTTGAATGTATTATGACAGGTTAAAATATACAAGGTATATAGTTAGAAAAGTGGAATTTACCAATAAACAACTGTCATTGTCGTGACCATCAGACAATGCAATTTCGCCATTTATTTGTTCTGACTAAGAAGATTTTAGGTTCTCGACAATAATAGTTTCATAGAAAATTGATATTCTGTTAACATTTGAAGAAACCTCCTGAAATAACTTATAAGTGGCAAATTTAATGAGAGACACAAAGAACATGAACACTAATGAAAAATTATGAAGACGGCAAAATGCAAGCATTTTTGGTTAGAGATAACACTTAAAATCATTATCCTTCACTTCCGTCATCAGATGTTTCTTAATAAAAATGCCTACCAAAACTGATTTGTCTTTATGATAATGCATCATCACACACAGAAAAACTTGTCAAGGAAACGATTGAGACGTTTGTTTGGGATATTCTATCGCATTAGGCTTCCTCACTCGACAGGACTCCGTCCGATGACCACCTTCATGTATCGATGGGACACATAATAACTAAGCAGCACTTCACTTATCTCAGAGATGTGCAAAAACGGCTCAAACGAGCATCAACTTATTTGTAGTTATATTAAAAAATTGTCAAACAGTAATTGTGGAAAATGTAGTCAGCGATAGGAAATACTTTGAAACAAAATATTCTTCATCATTTTCATGGTATATACTTATTTATAAACCAGGTATATTATAGAATATTAACTGGTATTTGAGATCGAAGAAATTGACGATTACTACTTTATAGTGGCTAAGACACATGCTAGCTATGATACCCAAAAACATAAAATAATAAAAAAAATAAACTGTATAATTTCAACATTTTTAGAAACTGACTCCGTATTATAGAGCCTTACAAAATATCAATTTTTTGCATGAATGAGTGAATTTTGTTAAAAGATATGTAAATTAGTAAATAATTATTGATGTAGGTTAACAATGAAAAAAGAACTCCAATTTAAACATTATTATTCCATCAAAAAATATGCAAAATCTCATTGAATGGTGGAAAAAAAATCATATATCTTTTTTTCACCAAAACCTGCAATATTTTTAAATGTATAGTTAAAATATAAAGTAAAGTTTATAGTTTGAGCATTTTTTGATTTAAGAGAGAAGAAAGCCAAGTCGTAACTATCCAAGTCTCCCCTAGAATGTGAAAAGTATGTAAAAAATACTTATTTTTGTTCACGGATACATTATCATTATCAACAGGAGAAAAACAAAAATAAACTAAAACACAGATCTCCTTTTGCCAATATCAAAAAATCTCCCATAACTTACTTTTATTCATGTTTAGCTGTAATCGTTAATCAAAAAAGAAAAATTACTTTAGACAAAGCGTGTTATGCATATAATTATAAAATTAACATAAAAGACTTCAATGTCTCACAACGTATATTATATATACAGACAAGCAGTTCACCATATTTAATAAACAGTCATGCAATCAATTTTTTCTTCATATTTTAGCAGCTTCTACATATTAGGTTGGGGAAAAAGTAATTTCGTATTTTCCGCCCTTTTTTAAAATTAAGTATATCTTGTTCAAAATTGGTAACATCAGATCTTACCATAATGTATTGTAAAAGTGTTGGTGCATACTACAACGATTTTGGACAGTATTGTGGTTGTCTGGTTCAGTCGTGAATTATCGTGCGTCGAGTATGAAGCTCTCAAAGAAAGAAATTTCCAATATTTTACATTCTTACTACATAAAAGGGTAAAAGAAAAAAAATTTATAATATATACGGAGCCATTACTGTTTTGGTTTCGTGTTGCACATCTGTGGTTCGACACGTGACTTTTTCCCTTGCTCCATTTTTCTCTCTACTGTGAACAACTTGACCTTTTGAAGCTGGTGATTGAACAGAAGTGGCCAATATTGGTGAATAAGAGGCAACAAGACACTATCAACACAACGCATTTTTGATGACGTGTCAGAATCTGCCGAAATTAGATGCCTGTGAAAGTTGAGTGTACGAGTTTTTTTGCAAATAAGGACAAATACTTCTACGAAAAAGGGCAATATGAATATGGATTCTCATTGGCCAAAAGTTATCAAACAGAACAAATTATAGTTTGCTTAAGGTGGATGATTATAACACTTCTTTTAAATCATTGAAATTAAGCGAAAATTACGAAATTACGTTTTTCCCAATCCATTATATTTTATGTTATTCTTTTATCTCATTTTCTCCAATGTAAATGAACAATACATTTAGTTTACTTTTAATATATTAATGATGGTTTTTCTTAAGCATAGGCAATTGCATGTAGTACGTTTTTAAGTATCTTGCATCAAAAAGATTCTATGTTTCTTTCTCCACTATCAGTCATTTGCTAACTTTCCTTCCCTTTATACTTTTTTGATAAATTCGAGAAAGTTTATATATGATTAATAATCAAATCATCGTTTTATCTTTGTATAGCTAAAACTCATGTTCATTAATTCTGTTTTCTTTGGCATTTACTCATTCTTATTTTGATAGGAGTATCAATATAACTTTTATAAGATGCTATTTTTTTATATTAAAGATGTATCCATGGTTTTGCTTTCACTTCAGCCCCCCAAAAAAAAAAAAAAAAAAATTGAACCCGTTTTTATAGAATTTGTTTGTTTGTTTTACTTCCCTTGTTTGTCCCAACTCTACGCCAACCATAACTTTGATACTTTGTGTGTACCTCTACTTATTAAATGGGAAAAATATTTTTTTTAATCTCATATTATGAATAGTAAACAGAAATCCATTATTTGAAATTGATTTTTTTCCAATAATGTGTATTTCCATGACAATCAAAACAGTGCTGGCATGAAGGTAATATTCGACAATTTTCTGTATTTTATCCACATTTTCGATAATAAGATTGCATTTTTGACATCAAGATTACAAAAAGAGTACCGACAAGACCAAAATTGAACGAGATTGACTGCAACAATATCAAGACAATAAACCCTATAACTATTTCAGCCACCTTGTTTGTGTTTGTTCATATTTACAATGAATAAATGCTAACTAATTCAAACCTACATTCCATTAAGATAAAAAAGCAAAGTATATTATTGTTTCCCCAACAATTGGAAAAAAAAGAATTATTCTATTATAACAAAATTTCTTTGTTTATTGGATATTCATCAGTTGTTTTATTCATATATATTTATACAAAAATGAAATCAATATTCTTATGAAAAATTATTTTAAAAGAAAAACACATACATATTGATGAAATTAATATATGAATAGACATATTTTTTGTGTAGTAAATTATATTGCTATATTAAGGTTTATAGTAAAATTCTATAAATTTCGTGCCTAAAGTTAGGGAATCTTTATAAATAAAGAAAAATTTGTCTGAATGTTAGCCATAAAGTCATTTTTGATCGAAATGAAGCAAGAAATGTGTTTTGCTAATGCTGAACGTTCTTTTTTCTTTATTCAAAAAAAAGAAAAAAAAGAGCTTTGTTGCAAAAATCAGCGTGTCAAATTTACAAAAAAAAAAAAAAAAGGTGGTATATAGAAATTATATTAGAGCAAAGGTTACCAATGCCTAATAACTCCGTGCAACATCAGATTTTTCCCCAAATTATATTAAAAAAATCACAGAATGTCATTGTTGCTTTCAATGTATATTATTATTATTATATTTCTTTTATATATATATATATGTGTGTATAAGTATATACACAAACTATAAATTATATAACCTTAACACAAACATCAAGTATCTGAAACTTATCAATTGCAGTTAAATTAATACATCAATATCCATTAAAAATGGCTTATGTCAGATCTATAATTTAAAATTATTAATATTTGTTTAAATATCAATATTCATTTAAATTAACTATAATTAAAAAAGACCAATAGTCTAGTTTCCATGCCTTCAATATTTTTAGTTTATTTCCCCCCCCCCTTTAAATAGGCCTATAACAAGTAAATCTCTCATAAAAATTCTCAGAGATAGAAAAGTCCATATTAACAAACAACACTCTTTGATTATTTGATGTAATTGGTCAACAGTAGGTCAGTAGAGTATCATTAAAAATTATTATGTGGCTATTGATGTACCTTCACCTGAGAAGGAGTACATGATTTTAATCAAGTTGGAAACGCAGCTTTAGATTCCGGGTGGAATCATCCCATTCCTGTGCTTTGCGGTATTAAGCATTTCTTGGAAAGATACATTTTAAATCAGAACTCGATATAAAAAATTTTAATACGTTTTTGATAACGGACTGCCTTTTTCTATCATTTTATTAGTTTTTTAATGTTCCTTAATTGGTCAGATAGAGTTGTATTGATAAAGTAAATATGATAATATTACATTTACTCCAACTGACCTAGTAATCTTGTTTATAGGTGATATTTAAAAAAAAGTATATTTCCTTTTCTAGGAACAACCGGGCGTAAACGTATGTCCAATCTGTTCAAGATAATAATTACTCCCGATTCTCATTTTCATTCAGCTACCTAATAATAATTTTCATTTTTTCATTTTTTGATACTTTGAATAATGAGTCAGAAACTTTAAACAGCACTAAAAAAACAATTTTCTAGACTACAAAAGCAAAAAAAATAAATATTATTCGAGTTATTTGACATAAAAACAAATAATCTAATGTAAAGACTGTCATTTTCCCTTCTGACATGTATTTATCGAACATCAATCCGGGGACTTTTGATAAATTCATGAAATGTCCGGTTTTATGATGGGTAAATGGAACTGTACATAAATTAACTACAATGTATAATAATGATATTTAAATGAAAGAAAGACAAAAATCTTAATTTTTTTTAATAACAAAACCCATAAATATTTCTAAATAAGCAAGATCTGAAAAATATATTTTTTAAATAATAAACAAAATTTGTATAATGTTGTTTTTTTCTCCTAAGTAAAAACAAAACAAAAATCAATAATACATTTTTTTTTAAATTTGTCCCTAGCCAGTAAGCATTAACTGCATATATAGGATACATAAGCAATCTATTAAACTACTTTGGCCCCCTCTCTTATTCAAATGCATGCACTTAGTAAGATGTTTTTTTCTTGATTGATAGACTGTTCAAACTTGCATTCATTAAAAAAAATTGGGATGAAGTCACGAATTAGTTTTTACAAATATTTGGAAAAGGTACGTAGCCCTCCTTGGAATCTGCACCAAAAGCGACAATTGATGTTTCCTTTGAAGTTCTAGAGGCCGAGATAATGGCCTGAATCGACCTGACTGCAAATGGAAGGCCTTACATATTGCAGCAGGTCTCAGCTCTTGGCAACAACTCGAAAAAGTCTCAAATGGCTTCATGACAATTTTGACGACTTCATTTAGCTAAACTTTCCCTTCTAGACTCACCAAATCTGATTCCACTGGATTTTGTGTGGGGAACGAACCGCAAAAATGCACCAAACCCCTGCAACACCAATTAAGAATTTATCAGTCGGATCTACAAGGAATTTCAGGATTTGCCAAGGGAACAAGTTGCAAAGGCCTACTTTTGGTTTCGACCACGTATATAAACTAATTTAGGGTGGAGGTGATTTAATTGAATTATATAAATCAGAATCCATCACACTTTCAAAATCTGGGTTTTTTTCTTCTGAATTTGAACACAAAATCGCATCTAAAAAAATCCTTTTGAGGCATAGATAGATTTTTACACTTCATACATATTGACATATTTTGAAGAAAATAATTTATTATTTTACCCATATTAATATCCATATTTTTTGAAATTGCAGATAGTGGTCTGAACGAGACCTTCCCCGTATATAAATCCCTTCCCTAAGCCATTTAATACTAAACATTATATTCGAAAACTTCTTTTGTTTGGAAATTATAGTATTGATGCACTAAAATAATCATTAATATCCGTTAATAAATAAACGTTCAAATGTTGTTGCATAATGTAGTTATTAACATTTGTGAAACTTATTTGCTTTGCTTAAATAAATAATGAAGAATCGTTCTACTTGTAAAAGAAACTATTTTTAGTTTTGACTCTGGAAATGTATAGGCACATAGTTGAACATAGTGTATCCAAGTAAAATTGAATGTCCATGCATAAATCGTATATTTGCTTTTCATGGTGACTTCATCGGAGTTCATAATTACACTTTAGATCCGAAATAAATGATATATTTGGATACTGATCCTAAAAATGCAAATACATATACATGTACTAATATAGATATTTGGTATTTAGCAGAATTAAAAACTCGGTTCGACGACTATATAAAGATAGAAATCGGAGTTCATAATTACACTTTAGATCTGAAATAAATGATATATTTGGATTCTGATCCAAAAATGCAAATAAGTGTATTTCAAAACTGAATCGAGTCGTGAGTGTGAATATTTCAGGTGAGTTGGAAGACAAAAAAACACCTGAAATCCAATCTTGGTATATCTATAGTTTTCTTAAGGGAGAGCAATGAACAAAATTCTCGCATCGAGAACTGAAAATGATGCAAATTACAATTTTTTTAAATACTTTAAAAAAATGAAACTTTGCGTTTTTAAAATTAAAATCCGAAATCTATTTTTATATACATGGAAAATTCCAGACCAGTCCTCTTAAATTTATTTATTTTTTTATTTTATTCTATTTGAAACCGGAATATAACCGACTATAAAAAATCGGTTTTAGCGACAAGAACAGAACAATTATTCAATTTAGCCCAAAAGTAAAATATTTTTGATTACCGAAATTGTAATTGAAAAAAAAAATGAAACTATGCAGTTCTAAAGTTACCTGAGCTAAGTTTGGAAATGCTTGAAATCATTTAAAAATGGGACCTGGAGAATTAAATATGATTCATTCATCCTACTATTTATTTAAAAATCATATATGTATTAATGGACAAAATGCATTGTTGAGTTACGCATCAAATACGAATTAAATTTATAAAACCTTATAACATTTGTAGTTTTGTACTTTTAGTTTCTATGTTAATGTCGTTATTTATGTATGTACATATTAATGTAAATACAAATGTAAACGTCACTATATCTATCCATATTTCATTAAAATTATTCGTAAGACCTGACATGATATGATCAATCCTTTATAAATGATTAAAAAGTATTGTAAATGTTAAACATTGAATTACTCGTGTAATAAAATTAAAATTTAATTCGTTCTGTATGTATGTATGTTATATACAAGTTACGATGTATGGACAAGTTACAACTTTTATAAGCAAATTCTACAAGTTACAGTTTGTTTAGTTTTAAAATTCCTTATATAAATGCAATATTGGCTGTTCTGATAACCAACTTTACCTTGATAGTATCATTCCATTTTGATCCATTAAAATTAAACGGGTTGTATGTATTTATGAATATTATAACTATGGGCATTTGAACTTTATAATGTTTCACAGTAAATCCTTCATATTATTTTTGTGTCCAACTAGCAAAACTTGCATATACAAGTTGTAGCTTAAATACAACATTTCTACATACACACTACACAGCCCCGTAACAAGATTGTGACTATGGATGAATTACCATAAAAAAGTGATAAATATTAATATTGAAACGAGGGAAATAAATGTTAGTGGTTTGATATTTGATTTTTTAGATGTGCGTATTGTTCTTATCAGTTATTTCCAATTTTGTATAATTTTTCATTTTAATTCAGGTTACTAAAAAGTTTTGCTTTTTATCCTTCCCACATTTTTTGTTGGTTTCTAACAACTTTTGTAAGTGAAAAATAAACTTGGAAATAGAAAAACTTTCAGCGAAATTTATTACAATTGGTAAATATACTTACTATACATTTATAATGACCCATTTTTTGAGAAAAATCAATGCTAAAAACTTCAATTTTTAAGTGCTTTATCCATAGAAGTATAGCACATTGTTAAGTAAAATTATGCATTAAACCTTTCAAAAGATGACTTCTTTCTCCTTTTAGTGGCTTCATGTAGTATAAAAAACTATGATTTTATTCAGATTATATTTTGTTGTAAGTTAACCGAAATTCAATTGTATTTTTCATTATCAAAAATTACTTTAAGCATTCAGATATTATACATGTATTTATAAAAAAATTGACAAATTTGTGATAATATGTCCAATAGGGTCGTATTACCTAATCTAGAAACTGTTTTCGTTCCAAAAAAATAAATTTTACTTAAATTTGTTCTGACTTGTCCTAATTATTATGTTCGTTAGTGTAATTTATTATTTACTTCATATTAACAATTAATTATATTTACTTTTTAATAACCTATATCGTTGCATATAATTTAATCTTTAAGTAACAAGTTACGACAACTTTAAGTAAACTTTAAGAAAATGTACGGACTATGTAAAAGAAAATACGAAAAAATCAAAAATGATACAATACACTTTTAATATTAAAATGTAAAAACATAACCCTAAAAAATAAAATCCTTGAACTAAATATATGGTATATAATTTGTCCTACGTTAATACCTGTCCATACACTTTGACCCTTAAATTTGAGTCAAACTATCATAGTTTTTAATTTGGCAATAAATGGTACCACTTTACTTTGACAAATAACGCATCTCTTAAAGATATAAAAGAGTTCATGTCCTCTTATTAATCATTCTTCACCATTTTGAAAATTCTAAAGGAACAATCGGCAAGGAGCAGAATAATTTATAGTAATCTTTGCAGATCAGGTTTTCTTTTAAAATTTACAAGCCATTGCAATTTCGACAATATATTCATACCTATATATGAGAAATGTAAGGATATATATAAATTGAGTACATATTTTAAATTAATTTTGACATTTATTGATAGTAAATTTTGTTAATTTCAGTTTCAAATAATGACTAATTTATTTTGTTGTACAAAATATGTCCCCATTCAGAAGGAACATCTCAACTTACAAGACGATACATGATAGAACATATTTAATTTCTAGTCATTTATTATCTATTATTTTTATTCGTTTAATGTATTTGTGAAATTGATTTTATAGAAATTTGCTGCTGAAAATTATTGTTTATTTGATGTCAACTCGACAAAAAAAAAAGATATCACCCAATTTTTACAGAATTGTAGATTGGGGTTAGTTTTTGGTGCATAACTCTTCAGTTTCAAACTGACATAAAAATATTATATATTTATTTAAATTTTCCCTATAATATGGGCGATTGAGCTGTATAATCTAAATCAAATTTAATATTTGTTTTAGGAAAATAAATGGATTTAAAAACATATTGACCGAAAAGATCACACAAATAAAAGTTCCTGAAACTCAAAAAAAAAAAAAATTCGGTAGAATTTTCATTATAGGTTAATTCAATACATTAAAATATAAAATTTCAGATATTTTTTCCTTTCTGAATTAGATTACACAAAAAATATATTTTTCCAACGTGGGGTCAAACATTGTTAATATCAATTAAATCAATATATGGCTTCGTCAAACAATAATGTGGTGTGCCTGAAAAATTATTTTATGCAATTAAATTTTTACATCTTTTTCCTCAGCTAAATCCATTACTTTCTTATGCCATTAAAATTACTTGTTTTAAGGGTGACTTTGTTGCAATATGAAGTGTCCGATGCTTATATAATAAAACAAATGAAAAATAAATATATTAAAAAATATTTTTTGTCTAATTTCAAAATCTGTAATTCAATTGGTTTTGCAAAAATTGTCAATGAAAATACGCCATTATCTAAAATGTGTTGATTAACATTACTGTCTGATTTATCAATGAAAAAAGGTAAATTTTTGTGCTCTTTTTGTTTGTTGTAAATCTAAAAATGTTAATAGTGTTATCACGAGAAAGTTTATCAATTAAAAAAAAATTACATCTAAATTCAAATTTGAATTTATTACGTATTTTAAAGTGACATGAAATAGTTTATATTACTTACAAAATATAGAGTGCTTTTTTACTGTTATAAATAATGATTTTATGAGCTTTTTCTCTCCTTATCATAGAAATATTTTATTTTGGACTGATTCCCAGTCCATAGGTGGTAATATTCAATATTTTAAAAATAATAATGTTAGCTTTATAAACCACTACGTATATGAGTAGAACATTCAAAACCTTTGCATTTTTGCTAAAAAGGTGATCATAAGATAGTATGGGATTATCTTTTTACTTTGTTAAATCTAATGAACTATTTGGGAAGGAACAATGAGAAAAATGAGGCTCAATAATCCGTATCTTCTATTAATCTAAGTTAAACAAGATTGTCAAAGGAGGTATTAAGTCAGTGCTTATTGACAATGATTTGTAAATAATCTATATTAGATCTACCTACTTGAATTCAGAGCCTCTTAGATACGTGGGTTTTTACAACAGAGAAACATGCATGAAGCTATCAACACTAGGCCCTAATTAAACTATGGTGTAAAGTGCAATTATGAATCGTGTTGACATGCTGGATAATACTGTATCTAATCATAGAATCACTTTAAGAAGAAAGAAAGCGTGCTTGGCATAGTTTAACATGTCCTTGAGCGTTCAAATCGTAGAAACCTGACACTTTTACAGGAGAGTTGGAATCTTGAACAACGATAGACACCAATCCCAAATTGCACAATTTAAGTTAATTAGTGGCTGTTTCTCATTGATGACATCGCTTCATCTAAGGCCTAAGACCATGCCTTATCACATATCTAGATTATAAAACTAAAGCTGATGGAACATAATAATGGAAACAATGGAAAAAACTGTTGACGTGATTGAGACGAAGTATCTATGTTATAATTGCTAATTAGGCCAAAAAAATGTGTATTATTATCTATATTTAGGTAAAAAGAAAATCCTAATATTGGATTAATGCTGTTTTTCAAATGAAAGGCTTCGCTGGAAGTAATGAGTTAATACCTATATCCGGTATTTACTTGTTTCTTCGGATTAAGATATTTTCTTTTTTCATCGATATAAAATATAAGACAGAAATTATGTATTTTATAAATTTGAAAAGGATTCATTTATTTAAATTTATCTACACAAAGCAGTATCTTTAAACATTATTATCAAAATGTTTGCATGAACAAATAAAATATTTTTTTGTCAAATGGTATCAATTTTTTAGTTAGACACAAATAATGAGATTAAATGTGTGTACCTGACTTTTTTCTTTGATTAAAAGGTTTTATATTATTTTTCAAATACAAGATAATCCTGCCAAAATGAAATTAATGGATAAAAAATGTAATATTTACTTTGAAACATGAAGCATTTGAAATGTTCACATGTTTTTTCGGGAATAATTTACAAGGCAGAAATACACGTGTTAGACATCACCTTCCCTTGTATCTTTATTTAGAAGAAAATAACCATTTTCATATGCATATATAAGTTATTTATGAATAATGTACACTTTATTGACGCCCTTCTTTGGATAAATTTAGATGCGTACATCATTTTTTTTTAAATTTAGAAACCATTGAAGATACCTGAATTGAACTTGCAACCTTTAAAAAAAAAACATAAAAAAGGGATTAAATTGATTTTTTTTTAACAAAAGTATTTTTATGAAATTATTTGATTTATAAAATTAAACATAGTTACATAGACGAAAAATTATGTTGTTTTAAAACATCATTTAATATTGTAATTGGGATATATTCTGCAACATCATTTCATAAACTCGAAACAAAAGTGGTTTCGCATTAAATTTGCTGCAGATTCCTTTTTACAAATAATAAGACCTCTAATTCAATGGAGAAATACTGTACCTTTTGTTAAATCCAAGTAGAGTATTCTCCCCATCTATTCTTAGTTGCATTATGGTGGTAGCCTCTGTAAGGAACCAAAATATTTACTGTTTAGTGCTTTTGGGTTGATGATCTTAAATAGTGACTGGCTGATAATGTTGTACTCTGCTGTGGATACAAATTAGAAGTTGGAGTTTGTAATAACAGACTTCCTACTATCAATTTATGAACATAAACAAAGAAGTAGCTGGCCCATGCCACTCTTAGTAATAACATTTTAATTTTATTACATGACGAACACTCTTTGATGCACTTCGCTTGTTATATTGTTGAATTAATTATATAAAGTTTGTTTTACACACACGTGCAAGCTATGTTGTGCTTTATCTGCTGTCTTTTTCATATTTTTATTTTCAAAAATTATTATAAGATTCTTTCAAATTTAAAATGTGATGATGTTTTAAATTACTATTTAATTTAATTTTAATTGTTATATTCTTACAAAAAATAATAAATAATAATTTTACTAAATCGGAAAAAAAAGTATGTATTTCTAATAATTCATTATTTTAAAACCTCGATATGAACATATTTTTTTTATAACACGGTGAGTGAACAAGATACAAAATCACCCCCCTTAAAAACTTATTTAATTACATGATAACACAGTTAAACAGTATTAACAATTACATCAATTACATTGTATAACAATTTCAAACATTTAGCACTCGTAAATATTTATTAAAATCGAAACATTGAGAAAAAATAAATTTATATGTAGAAATAATCTTAAATATTACATTTTGTAGCTAACGTTGTACGCTCAAGTATTTACATAAAAAAAAAGAATATTTAAATAAAGATAGAGAAAAAAGAAACGACTTTTAAGCAAAACAGATAATCAAATTCACTAAAGCTCGAATATAATTTGAAATATTGTTTTAGAAACATACTAAAATGTAGTGGTTATAAAATGTAGTTTCAAAGGAATAAGAAGCATTGTTATAAATCTTGAGGTTTGTATCGGGCCACCCGATATTATTTAATTATCTCTATTATGGAAATTATGAGAGATTAATTGGCATTTTTTTAACACTGCTTCAAGGAGCAATGTTGTAGAACACTTAACTACCTGTCGATTGCTAAGAAAAACATTGTCTTAGTCGGCACAATGGGCAACTACAATTCTCCCATGGATCAAATTTATTGTTGGCAATTCTCCCTGTGTATTCCAACAAATTGGAGCAACAACCCAGGTCGCAAAGAAAACACAAAAGTGGCTCCATGTCATCATGCACTTCTGGGGCAAATAACTTCAGGCCGCCCCAGAGACCAGACCTCAACCCCTCCAGACTATATCATCTTGGCGCACTTGGAATCCAAGGCCTGCAGGAGAAATCACATCAACACCCGCGCTCTGAAGACCTCTGTCAACAAAGCCTAGACCTCCATGATCCCCCAGTACAGGTGTTAAATAAAAGATTTTGCAAACTGGAAATTTAAAAAAACGTAAAGTCATATAAGGAATATTAGCAAAATATATTTTATTTGTAGGGGTAAGGCAAAAAATGAGTGACATTTGTTTACAATTAATAAAGTTTGCAATTAAAAAATAAAGTACCTCTTTAATAAATGATTGTTATTACATTTATTTGTATATTATACATTTGTTAGATTGTTATTAGACTCATCACTAGAATTTGTTTTCACTGACGTCATAAATTATTTCATAATCGAAGGAAATGCCATTTGGGCCCTTAAAATTGATATTTCTACTACTTGACAAATTTCGAATAAACGCTGATTAAACTCCATCAAATGACTTTTTGAATAATAAAATAAGACTGAACACCAGCATTGATTATTACTTAATGCCTATAATAAAAACGATATTTAAAATTTAATAATAATATTATCAACTAAAAATCGTTGGATTTGTACATTTTTTTTGATAGATTAGGGCAAGGAAATTAAGATACTTAAAGAAAGTTATCAAAGCATTTCCCATATATAAAAATTAATTTGTATCTACAACATATAAATAAGATTGTAAAATTGCGTACTGACATAGTTTTTATAAATTTCAGGGTAATATATTTGATAAAACAAGGAAATAAAGGAAAAATATTTTGATACAGAGTTAGTCACGTCAAAAAGATTTTTGTGATAATTAATTCGACTTACAAAATTTTGTTTTGATAAATATCTTTAGAAAGGAACTAAAAAATAAGTTCTTAATATTTTCAAAATGATGATAAAATACTTATGTAGCTTTTTATATTTGCATTTGAAGAAAACATTATAATGTAATCTTGTTTTTTCACAGCTTTTTATTCTTTTTAAAAATTCTTATTTGAATGAATCGTTACAAAAAAAGAAATTGAAATACATAAACAAGTTATTTTAACGTGCAAATATTATCCTTTTATGTGGTTAGCCCTTTATGAAATATAACATTTTAAAAAATGTTTTTTTTTCTTATCTGCCCTCTTATAGTGAACTAGGATATTTCTGGGCCATCCGTCATTATTAACCCATTTTAACAAAAAAATATTGAAGTCCATTGCAGGAGCCTATGTGAATTAGGCAACACGTTTATAAACTAAAATATTTATTAATTAAAACCCAAATAACATACTTTAGTCATTGCATCCGCCCCCCGAATTGACTCTTCGGATGTACTCGGGGATCGTGGAGGTCTAGGCTTTGTTGACAGAGGTCTTCAGAGCGCGGGTGCTGATATGATTTCTGCTGCAGGCCTTGGATTCCAAGTGCGCCCAGATGAAATTTAAATTACAGTTTCAGTAAGTAAAAAGTCGTTAACAACGCTACTAACTGAGTTTTTACTGTTGTTGTAGAATGAAATGGCTCTCAGTACCATTAACTGACTTTCACCTGCCTTTTTTAACAACTTCCAAACTGTGGACCGTTCTAAATTCATCTTTTTAATGGTGTCCTGGGTGAACTTCATAGCCCAGTTCTTATACAAGGCCTCTCTTATCTTACATGACTTTAAATTGGTTGGACTATCACTCTTAGGCTTGTCCTCAATGGCCAAAATACTTCTGAATAGGAACACAGGGGTAATGCACTTTTTAAGTGTTAACCAAAATAAAATTAAGATATTATCTTGCGGCCAAAACTAATAAAACACAGAAATTAATTTTTAGTAGACATTAAATAATATTTGCATGATAAAAGTTCAAGGTTGAATTTTTTTTTCGAACAAAATACAACTTTGCTCGTGAACTCTGAGCAATCTTTTTGAGTTCGTATTCAGACTGATTTTAGTAATCCTCATTATCTAATTAAGTGCTCATGTGTGCTTACTAAGATAGATATCTGTTTTTTATGACATCTGTTCAAGAGAATTTTTTTTTGATTGATTGTTGGTCAATCAATTTATGCTGCAGTATAGCAACATTTGCATTTTTTTACAAATTAAGGACCCCATTCATTCCATATACTATTGAGCAGAGATAAAAATGGTTAGTTGATAAGTTGAAATACACCATCACAATTGTTAAAGTTTTAAAATCTTTGATCAAATTTTCTGATGAAGCCATTCAATAAAATCAATTTGGTCATCAAGAGAACATGCTTCAAGGTTTCTATCACTTTTGCTTAGAGTTGGAAATTGAAAGTGTTTAAGTGTTTCAAGATCGCTATGGGAAAATAGCAATTTTTACATTGAAAGAACTTCTGTCATTAAGTTAATATATCCTAGCTTTTGCAAAAAAAATTCTCCATATAATTCATACCTTGTCTTCACATGCAGACTAATATTGTCTTTTTCCAATAAATAAGATGTAGCAGTTTCTATCTAAAATTGTTCTTGTGGGCAAAAATATTAATTAAAACGACCATAGCAGTTATTGCAAAGAATGTTTTTGAACTTATTCTATTATACTCATGTCATGATCAAGTTTTTCAGTCTGTTCTGTATTTTGACGTCTGATTCTAAATCTTATGAACTTGTCCGAAACAAGCATAAAATTCATCCCATATAATTTTTTTAAATAATATTAGAATATACATCAGACTGTAAAGTCATCTTCCATTTACCTTGACCGTGAAGGATATGATAATTATTTGAAATATAAGCACTTGAATTAAGGCTCAATTATTCAAAAATAATGATACTTAAATTTTATTCAACTAATTATTTTTGTGAAAGAAAGTACGTTACATTAATATAAAATGGTGCTCTTTAAAGTCTAGGACATTTTCTCGGATAGATAAATGGGACGGAATATAACTGTTTTTTTTACCCACATTAAGGATCGATACAACGCTAACAAAAATGGAAGTGACAAGAAATCAAGGCAAATAAACCAAAGTGTGTGATTTTAATACCTTCTTTCTCAATCCATTTCAGTAATGACCTTTTGAACTTTACTAAGTAACACTTTGTCTTTAAATATTGAAAAGAAATCTTGTTTATAATTTGGACAACAAGATATTAGAAGCAAATTTTCATTTACTTAAGCAACTCAAAAATAATCAATATCATATGCTATTCATCTCACCTCAGAGAAAACTGATCATGTCAATACCCTTCGACCTCTTTTGACTACACATTTTAATACAAACTAAGTTTCTAAACTAGTTAGTGGTTTTGTGAAGTGCTGTACAGAAAGGGACTGGAGGAACATGGATATTGTTTACATAGATTATATTTATGAAGTGGGAAAAGAAAGAGCAAAATGAATTATGACTTTTGATTGATGTGAAGGAGTAGTGAAAGACGATAGTAGATAACTATGTGAAGACAATGATAATTAGGATTTACTTCAATCTCCCAAGTTAACAATAATATCCACTGTTTTCTTTACTACTCACTATTAAATATTTATGAGTATGTCATTACTAATCATATACAACATAAACCGTTTCCATCACTATTCATCTCTAGTGCCTACTGGCAAATAAACCTTCCATATACAGTGTCCAGTATTACCCAAAAACCAATAATTCATTTATAAACATAAATCGTATTACGTCACTAAATATGCAGCTTCAAAATGAGAATAAAATCTCTGTTAATGAATTTTGCATGGAATACTAGAAATTCAATGACACGGAATAAATTTATCGAAAATGCAATTACCAGTCACGATAAATGCCATTGAATAAATATATATTTTATTAATAGAGAGTTAATTGATTTTTGTGAACTTTTTTTTCTGAAATGAATTATGTACCAGGGCATAACTGTTAGCAAATTACTTCCTTTTCTCTTAATCAAAATTTGATATTTCAAAATCTGCACCAGAAATGATCATTCCACAATTGAATTTTTCAGAAACATATGAACATTTAATACATTCGAAATATCGAAATATTTAACTGTAAACTTTGTAAAAAAAAGAAAGATTATTATCTAATGTAACCTATTTTTGTAATTCAAAGTTTGTTGTCTCCCTAAGCATTTTAGTTGGGAAAAAATAGGAATTTTTGTGTAGAAATTATTCATTTTCAGGCCTTTTATATCATTCCAAATTTGATGATATAACTAACAATTCCTGATACTTTCTGAATAGAATGTATTTAAGTGGTTCACCTTTTTGGCTTGTGGTTACAAAATTTTACAAAGTTTAACTTGAGCTAAAGAGGTGTTGCTAAACGAATAA
Organism: Lepeophtheirus salmonis; assembly: GCF_016086655.4. Lineage (NCBI taxonomy): Eukaryota > Metazoa > Arthropoda > Copepoda > Siphonostomatoida > Caligidae > Lepeophtheirus > Lepeophtheirus salmonis. The sequence continues at coordinate 8,217,204 of NC_052134.2, forward strand.
GGAAAACATTGTTGATAAAATATGGTATTTGCAAATAATTTTGTACATCTTCTTTTAAAAAAAAACAAAGTAAACAATATTTATTACTGATAAATCAAATACTAATCTATATATATCAAGGGTCGTTTGAAAAGTACATACCAAGTCCGATAGATGGCACGTATCGAGGTTATGTTTAGCTAGTAGCATCTCTTGGAAGAACACAGACCAACTTTTAGCCAGATCAGTCTATTTCTGTCTGTTGTACATACCTTTGAATTGATGAATTGGCCTGAAAGATTAGGGGAACTGTCTTTTGGATTCGCAAGAAATTATCCTCTTCGACTATTTGAGAAAGGGTAAAATTATTAGAGGTGCATATTCTTCGTTGTTATTGGTCTGTTTGAATACCAAACTGCAAGACCAACGCCCACGATTGGCCACAGAAATGTCATTTTCCATCTAGACAATGCACAATGCATTTTATGTATTTTATCAATTCTTTCTATAGAAGTAACCTCAAAAAAGCGTACAGAACGTTTAGTGTTGTTCGTGCCTATTTGACCACTCAAAAACTTTGAAACCCCTTATAATCTGCTCCAACAGAAAGTGCTGAGACCCCATATTTTCTCTAAAGCTTCTTTTTAGTCTCGTGAAACGTTTTGCATTCCATAATTAATTAACACAAATAATTCTTTTTCGTCCACTTTTTAAAAAATCACTCTACTTCCTCGATTAAGTAAATGCTAAACAGAAAGAAATAGGCCTATCTAACTGAAAGTTGATGTGTGTTCTCCTAAAAGATGCTACTAACAGAACAAAACCTCGATTTGCGCCAGTAGTTCCATCTCTCGGACTTTGCACGAAAATTTTTAAACGACCCTCGTGTTATATTGATTAGTATTTTATTTATCAGAAACAAAAATAGTAAACTATGTTATTTATAATTAAATATGAGTTAGGTGTGCAAAATTATTTGCAGTTATCATGTTTTATCAACAATAATGTTTTCCTTATTGGTTCGAGAACATCAATTTAGCACTTAAGTAAAGCTTTGTAAAATTTTGTAACCATATCCCTAAAAAGGTAAAATACTTAAATACATTCTATCAAGAAAGTACCAGGAATTGTTTATTTAAATTTCCAAGAATGAATGGATTTAAAAACTTGTTTATCTAGATCCGCAGCACTGTTTTTCATTATGATACCAAGTGTGATTGCGATCTGTAGACCAGTTTATTGCAACTGCTGAATAAGCCAGTCTACCTCAATAGTGCTCCACGATTTTTACAATGAACGAAATCATTAAACAAAGAGTTTCCTTCATATTTTGTGTTGCGACCGAAATTTGTGTGTTGACGCAAAAGAAAAAGCTTATGGTGAATCAGTTTTATCAAAAAGCAGTGCATATGAGTAGTACAAAGCGGTCAAGGAGGGCCATGAAATCGTCGGACCCATGCAGCGTTTTGATCTTTGTCCTCTACCACCGAACTGAACATCGACGAATTAAAGAGAATACTATCAGGAGTACTAATTGGGCGTACTAAGGCGTTTGTTAAAGAAATTCCGTCAAAAACGGTCAGACTTAGGGAAGAACAACTCGTGGATTTTACAAAACGTTAACACACCATCGAACAAAGCAAATTCAATGCCAAACACGCTATCAATACCAATGATCAACCACCATATTCACCTCATTTAGCTCTATGGGACTTTTTTTTGTTCTCCGTACTTAAATTGCCGCTCCGTGGAACCCGTTTTGAGTCAATTGAATTCATTAAACAAAATTTGTGGCAGCAGCTAAAGGCCATTCCAAATAGTACTTGTAAAAAATGTTTTGAGGACTGGAAAAAACGTTCACATAGGTGAATTGCATCCAATGGAAATTACTTTGAAGGCTACAAAATAAATTTTATTTATTAAGTGTGAAATTTGTGTTTTATTTAACAATTATCAGTACTTTTTGGGTAGAATGTACATATATTGAATAGATTAAAATTAATTGATATCCCTACTTAGGTAAGTAGTTATAAATAATGCACATTCTAAATGGGTATAGCAATATTTTCCCAAGCTTATTTTATTGTTTCATGACAAAAACGTATAAAATAAAAGTTAGCAACATGCATGCATAGGTATGGAATTAATCAGGAAAAATGGTTTCAATTTGAATAACTTATTTCCATTTTTATTGCAAATACACTTATTTACCATATACATGTACATTAGGGAGGTATGCATTTTTAAATAAGAATTTTTCAAAAATACAGACCCCCTCCATTTTTTTATTTGATCTCAGCTACTCAAATGTGAACAAAAAAAATTATCTAATGCAATGATAACAGGTACAGACGAGAGCTTAAAGTCAATTCGATGACATGGCCGTAGTGTGGACTAGGAAACTTACATTCAAATGAAGATTTAACAAAAAAATACTTATCAAAATATATTTTAACTTGTTTGACTATTAGGAAATATATTCATGGCTGTTGTGTAGAACTTTGGTCTGTCTAATTTGAAGTATTTCCAAGTAATTAAGTATAACGTGCTTGGACTCTCCCCTGTCCATGTGGAATTGCCCTAGCTAATGGACAACGCGCTCGGGGAAGTTAATCACTTGAATTGAGTGTGTGTACGTTCGTGCCCAATTGATTCCTAGAGAAAGAAATAAACCGTATGTGTATGGATGTCACCAAAATATTCCAAGTTTAGATGGATTAAATATAAAACTACAATGTTACTTACTCTTACTCAGTGGAACTCCATCTAACCAATCAAGGGATCATTTAAAAAAATTATCCCCTGTCTACCATAATTTAAAAAAGTGAAGAAGTTAAGTTTGACTTTCAGAAATTATAAATAATATAACTTTTTCATATATTAGGATTATTTTTACTTAATAAAACATAAATTAATGGTATTGGATATATTTTCTTTTAAAAAAATTTATTTTACAGTTAGGATGTATCGTAGTAGAAATTACTTTTGTTCCTGATTCGTTTTAATTAAACCAAAGAAAAATAGTTTTTATGGAACTGATAATATTTAATTTCAATAATTATTTAAGTTGGGCTTTTTCAAAAATGGAGTCAATTATTAATCAAATATTGTAGGAAATAAAAAAAAATATTTAATATTTATAATAGAAAATTACTTTTGAAACTTGTATTTATATAATCAATACCATTACCAGAAAAAATTAAATAAGGATTATTCAAACTTTTAAACTTTTTTTGCCCATGCTAATTAGTCAGGTATTGGCAAAAAGATATACAACAGTTATTGATCATACCATTAAGCTTTCATAATGAAAGTTTATTTTATAATCCATTTTATGTCTTAAGGCGGATTAAACAACACATTAGTCGCCATATTTGTCTTAGTTGATCTTCCACTTCATATTATGAAATCTTATATTAATAGCATTTTTTAATTTCGTGTAAAATTATAAAAGCAGATAAACTAAATGGAAATTATACTAAATTGAAAAAATTTATATTTACAAGAAAATGTAAATTGAAGACAGTGAAAACGGAGAGTTGAAATTCAATTATCACAACATTTTAAAAATATGGAAATAACATTGCAGAGAGTCCAATATATATTTAGAGTAGGAAAAGCTAGATAATACTCAGTCGATCACAATGTCTCAATGAATTTTTTAGTAGGATTTGATAACCAATGAACCTTGTACATTACATTTTTATTTATGTATGTAATATTGTAAATGTATATTTTATTATTAAAACAGATTTGGGTAAATAAAAGTTTTTCTCTTTATGATTTTGTTCACTGAAATATACTATAATTATTCATAGTACATACAAACAAAAACCGCAGTGCTTTATATCAACAGATATGATCTATTTCGGCCTCATTGATCAATCCATAGATCAGATCTGAGTCCCTCCCCTACTCAGGAATACTTCATAAGAGACAAAATTGTAACCTTTCTACATTATTAGATCTTTCATTTACTTTCATAATCCTTCAAAGTGATGATTATCCAAATATGTCGAAAAAGTTGAATTTGAAATTCAAATATGCGCTGTTGCTATCTCCAATATCGTGATAGAATAACAAGTATGAAGTGCTTGCAAATTAATACAATGTATCTGATATCACTCAAATTAAATATTAATAAACTGGAGGTGATATTAATTTACAAATAAATATTCCATGCTTTGAGTATTTGAATTCATTTGAGTTGATACGAAAAAAAAATTGGCGTGGGTTCTAGTAATTTTGTGGAAAATCCTTATCCTTAAAAGGGATGCAGCTTTTTTTGTTTATTTTAAAAGTTAGAATTATGCTTGAATCAAACACCAATACATATATTTACAAGCCTTTTAATTAATAAACTATATCAGATAAGCTAATATAGAAAGTCAAATGAATATTAAAAGTAATATATTTTCTTCAATCATATTTTTAGCATATAATCAATTTAGTAAACGAGTAACGTAGTTTGTTTTTAAAGTAGTTGAGCTCAAGTTTTTTGTTAAAAAGTACATAGGTCATGAGATCAAGGTTCAACCTAACATTTTAATAGAATCCTTTAATTTGGTTATTTGTACTGCTCAAAAGGTTGCATTAATACTACAACAAGAACACTTATAAAGCCATAGCTACTTAAAAATGAAATATTTCAAGGACGTTGGAATTAATTCCAAAATATGAAGACTAGATTTTTTGTCGCATGAAATAATATAATTGCAGCCCTTCCACAGAAACACAATTTCAAGATTTCTTCTAAAAATTGAGTCCTGACTTTAATTAAGAATTCATTTTAGTCAAATTATAATATTTATATGTAGCACGGTCATTTAATTGTCAAATTAAATAAAAATTTGTAAAGATGTAATCCGTGATCTTTTTTGTTTTGATTCATTCGATGTCACCTCTTCCAACATCGATAGTATTTTTAATCCTTACCCTGAATCTTGCTGCAGCCTTGATTATATGATCAACGAAAAATAGCTTTTAAGGTAGCAAAAAATGAATCTTAAAAAAATTATAAATATAAATAATGTATTTTGCTTTATAAACAAATCTTTGCTTAATAAAGTCTCATAAATTAAATGCAGGTGTAAAATATTATAAAAGTTCTTGTGTTTTTCAATTCATCCCATAAGTTTAGCTATAAAAGAATTTAATTGAATGAAAATTTGGCTTATCTTTAGTCAATGTACGAATGGAAAGTTCCTCAAAAAATCTATAGCACATTCGAAGCATTATTATTAATTTTTGAATAATACAATTTTATAAATGCCGTGTGTTGGGGTTCCTTTATGGTTATTCCAATATATAAAACTGATGATTTTTTTTTATCTGCATTAAAAAGTTGATAAATACAGATTTGTAATGCTTTAAATTTTTTGTGATTTGTTTCACATCTTTAATTAATTAGCCCACAAGGTCTCAGAGTATAAATCACATAATAGTATAGCCACTCCCATAAAAATATATGTTGGTACTCCTTTTATATTTTTATATTCTAATAAAAAGTGATGTAAACGTTTGTATTTAGGGCATATTTAAAAAAAGAAACGGAAAATTAAATTTGTAACTCTGACAATTTGAAGAATATCTTGGAGGAAAGGAGTGTATCTATTATGACATTTATTAGGAGCATCTACAATCATCTGTGACAAAGGTGAGGGGGAAAATACGTAGACAAGGACATTGGGAATAATTATTCTAATGTTGCTCCACAATTCTACTCTGAGTCTAACAAGGACTTAATATTTTAACTCAGCAATAAATTCTGAAGGTTTTTATGAATTGGATCAGGTCTCAAATATAATTCAATGCAGTAGGAAAGGAAGGTTACTACTCAGGAGTTAAATAATAATGACAATGAGCTTAGAGAATAAAATTCATTCTTCAGATTACCAATTCTATAAAAATAGGGGCCCGCTAAAAAAACACACGATTTACATCACTACTTATAAATAATATTATATTATTTTTTTAAATCTCATCTTATGAGAAACATCTTTATGTGTTTTTACTATTATAAAATTTACAATTTTGTAAAAAAAATATTTAAAAATAAATAAATAATCTAATATCAAATCAAACTTCCTGTTAATATATATATTTATCAATAGTAAAAAATTGCAAAGAACACCAATAAATGTCTTACTTTTTTACTAGTCATAATCAAAGTAAAAAAGGAAAATATCAGATAATCTTAAAGTATGTCGTGGACATGTGTACCCACATAATCAAAATATAAATTTGAGAATCATATGAGCATTTAATTCCTTTTTTTTTCATAGATATTACCAAATTAATGCACAAATATCCAAAAGTTTTGTAGACCGATCAATTTTTACTACGAAATTTGAGACAAGCTCAAAGGGTTTATAATAGTAATTTGTTGATATTAATTAACTATAATATAAATCTAATCCACCTTTAATTTGGATAAATATTATTCAAGGTTGCTTTTGTGTTGCGAGTCAGAAGTACATCCCAAGCATATATATCTATATATAAATTCAAAAAAACCAAAAAAAAAATTCAAGATTTATTGACTCATTTATAATAATATAAGAAAATCAAAATAATATAAGTCATTTAATTTAATATTTCTTTATACATTATCATAGATCCATTGAATTCTTTTAAGCTTATCTTTTTTAAATTTATTATAGATATTAATATGACAAAAAATGATTACAAATTAATCATTAAAATTAAAAAAAAAAATAACCAAAGATTTTTGCAAAATGCACCTTTCCTCAACCTCTTCTCTTGGAAACAAGTTATTTTCATTATCCAGCTAGTACAGATCAAATATCTTTTTTATTTAAAGCCTCTGTTAGTGAATTTTTTTTATATTACGCGATAAGTGAGCTAGGAAAAAATGAAAACCTTAAAAGAAAACGTTCAATAGCAAAACGATCGTAATATCTACGTCATTTAAATGTTGCATCCTTTTTGTTAACTATTTCACTATATAACAACTGGCATTGCTTTTTTTTAAATGAACCAAGCTACATAAACAAATATATTAATAATTAAAATATTAAATCATTATATTTTATAATATATTTAAATTTAAAAAAAAGTGTTTTGTAGATTTGTTTATTCTCTCTTGCTGGAATGATATTTATTTAAATTAGAACCACAACATATTTGTCAAAATAAATCACTCACCCTTCTAGATTTTTTTTTTGAATACGGATGTGTATTTCAGAAACAAAATTCAAATTGAACAGTCAAAGCAAATAGGTACGTACATAAATACCTTTGGAAGGGTTAATAAATATTAAAATTAAAACATAGAATGTATTAAAGGAAGATCATTTATATTTTCATAATAATGAAATACTTTCTACTCTATATGAAATTCAGGAATCCATTGCATACCCTTTTTTATGAGTTTGCTTGTAGTATATATAATCATACATATAAAATTATAAATTAATAGATACTTAGTACACCTGAGCTCTCACATTGAAAGAAAGAATAGTCTAGAAAAAACAAAAGAAAAAATAAAAAAACCTTTTTTAAGCAAATATGTTAATTAAAACGAATAAACCTGGATTAAAAATTGCTTAAACTACGAATAAATCATAACAAGGCATTATGAATACAAATTTAGAAAATCTGAAAAATGTTGAAGAAGGATACTGAAAATTATTAGTGATGCAATATAGCAATAAAGGAATAAGATTTTTTTTATACATCTCAGAGAGTATCATATTCCAATAATCTAACAACAGGTTAAAATAGGCGAAAAATGAATTATTTTCAAAGACAAAACTACATTTCTCCAGAAAGGTTCCGTTATTTGCATGAATCTGAATTTTAAACCTCTACGATTACTCTCCAGTATTGAGGAAATTACACTTACCAGTTTCAAAATACGTGGGCCCAGTCAAAGAAATAATTTTTGACCAAGTTTTATTTTATGTAACTAAAATAGTTAAGTTAATGAGCCAACGCTTATTATCCATATTTAGTTAGCGCAGTGGGGAATTTCTGGGCGGACAGAAGAACCACTTATTCAAAAACTTCATCAATTTCAACTTTGACCATTTTTTTCAAAATTTTCAACAGAATATCAAATCACTACCAATATATGAGGCACTATAATTAATTTTTGGGTAAAATTGGTAACACTGTTGGATTAGAAATGTCAACAGCATGCCCCTGCAAACTCACTCATGTTGCATCTCTCCTTGGTGTAACAGGTGGGTAACAGAGCTCTCATTATTCAGTCCTTACTCATAGGTATATATATATTCTTATTAATATTTTATTTTGAAATGATATTGTATGTTAAGTGTTAAGATTTATAAATCTTCAGGAAAAAGCAAAGCGAGTTTGATACTGGCTGCTGTTCAACGGCTTGTGCAACGTTTGTAAGAATCAGCAAGAATGGAGATGGCGTCAGCAAAGACCCATTTCTTGACCTAGTGCATGAATCCGCTCCAAAGTCTGTTTTTGCAGAGAAAAGCGTGAATTCTTTCTGGGACACTATGCATGGTAAGTATACTCGCGTTGCTGTGGCAACACTCAGACTTTAGTTTGCATTTCCCTCCAAGTAACTGAGATAGTCGGCGTTTTAGAGCACATTTGAAGTCAAAATCAAACTGTGATACGGAACATTGAGGCACTCGTCGAGGAAAAACAAATTCAAATGTTTTATCAACTTGTATGCATCTAATTAGAGCAGACATACAAAATTGAAAAAATAATATAAGCAATCTTTTTTCTCCTGAACTTTCTTTGATTTAAAATAGTTAATATCAGTAAAAATTATTAATTTTTTAATATTTTTAAATTTAATTAAAAATATCGTTGTTTTTTCTGCAGTAACATTTTTTAATATTGCGAATTATGCTGATATCAAACTAATTAAATTCAAAAATTATTAATTTACTTACCTTATTCGAAATTTAACTCTTAATAGTTTGATTTACATAGTGGTTAATTAATTTGTAACTAGTATTTGCTATAAAGTTGGACAAAGAGTAGGAACTTCAAAAGTGATGACTTTCACCTCGACTAAGACATAAATATTAACATAATTTATATTTCAACAAATAATTTATTTTTGAATTTGCGACCAAAAATATAAACACAAATGGTTATTATAATAATATAAATGTTGTAAAAGTGGTCTTTTCTCCATTAAAAAAATTCAATTATCAATTCACAGAGGTAATATATAAAAATGACATCTCATGTTTCAACTTTAAATAAAGAACTGCTATCAGTAATAAAATTAGAGACCGTTAGAATTATTCTATTCAAACGATTCTGGAAAAAATCATTTGGTTAATCTTGTTTTGTGGTAAAATCATGTCGTATATTATTATTGTGAAACAAATTGTTGTTTGTAGTATCATCTTGAGCAATTTTACTGTAAAGAATATGATTGTTAATCATTTCATTAGAAGACAATATTATTGCCCTTATATTATATGCGAATAGTCTAACTATTTAACGATTAAAACAATTTAACCGCAGCTACTTCTTGGAGCATCAAGGACCTTTTATAATATACCCTAGCCCTCAAGTTGTACAGATGAAGCGTTGGGATCCAATGAAGTTTAAGCTCTATCGATGCAGCGTTTTTAGCATCAAGGAACCCTTGTAATATATTTTAATTAACCCTGGACTATGGTCTGTGAAGGTAAACTGCTGGTCTGGAGGCAGCCTAAATTTATCAGAAGCTGTTTCCCTTTGCATCAAGGGCATTGACTAATATCCAAAAATTATTCCTCGTCTCTCAGGTTGTAGAGGGAAAGTTTTGTCTCGAATTTATTTTACCATGCAATGACGTTACATGAACAATTTTACCATTCAACGACAATACCCGAACTACTTTTTTTCCTCAACCTTTTTATTACAATCATTCTTCAGTAAACAAATTAAAGTATATATAAGAGTCGACCGAAAAACAAGGAAGCACTGCATATTTTAACCTTTTATGGGATATTTTAGTAATTTGTCAGTCGTAAATTTTTTTATCACTGGCACGAAATGAGTATTTCATCAAATCGTTAATAATAATATCATATGAAAAAGAAGTTATATTTAGAAAATGAGTTAGAAATTAATAAATCATCTCACATAACGAAATAATAGCAGATTAATTAAAAGTTATTCTCGTAACTATATAATATATTATATATTCATGTATGTTTACAGTTTATATTTATTTGTATAGGAAATTAATTTCTTACAGCATCATTCGATGAGTAATATTTATAGTATCATCATTCATCCACACTTTTTACACTCAAAAGAGCTTTACTCCAATTAATAAGAACATTTTAAATTGTTTTTTTCTTTTCAGCTGTCGACTTTCTTTTTCTCTCACGACATTACCTCTTTAGCATTGTATTCCGTTGTCAATTGTCAATTTTCCTACTTTTTCCCCTTTATCAGTGTTCTTAATATTGGTTGGTTGGATTCGAATTGACCATTGATGCAATATGAACAAATCATTTACAAAAATTGTATAACAATTAAATAATTAGCTCTTTTCAAAATAATAAAGCAAAGTGAAATAAAGGTTTCGACGTGCCCAATAATAAAATGTACTTCGTAATTTTGTATCAGCTATAAATCATTTTCTTATTTTCCCCTTATCATTGTATCGAACGTTTATTAAACGAGTTTAAATTAACTCTTGTTAAGCTGTGAACGTTAATTTCTAAGGGTAATTTAATAATTATTCCATAGTTTGGAATATTTGTCGAACTACCAACTGATTTTGGTATGATCTATATTTCTTTATGATGTAAGGTTGCGTTATCCAATAAATGTAACGTCCAACGACGTGATGTTACTTTTCGAATGATCCGAATATTAATCGACTGAACTCGAATGAGCTTTTGTTATTTAGTGACAAGTTCTCAACTTTTATTTAGTCTTGTATAAAAATAGTGCAGATATGACGGTTGGACTCGAAAATTTTCATTTTTTTGTTCATATTTTCCTCAATTTGCCTTTCAGAGCGTGATCTGGAATTTTGAAACCGAAATTGCGTGTGATTATCTGTTAAAATATCAGTACCACATACACCATTCACATTTTCGCCTGCTTCGTCTGCGTTTTTGCCTTTATCGGAGAAAAACTGTAAAATAGGACGGTTTTTTTATTTGTTGGTGTCCATCTTTGACGCGTTTTCAAACAAATAAAACAGTCAAAAAATGGTATAAACGGTTTTTGTATGAAATTTTATACTGTTTACGCTATCAAGTGTAAAACCATCGAACTTATAAAAGAATATAAAATTTCGTACAAAAAACCATAATTGAACTAAAAGTTAACAGCTAAAAAGAAAAAAACATTTTTCTAAAATCCAAAGTTATTTAACAACAAAAAAAAATGACAAAAATTTCAAAAGTATATTCTTATTGTCAAAAAATTTTGTTTTTTTTGGAGTAAAAATTATAAATCCACAGCTGCTAACAAAATACTACATTTTCAATTTTTTTTTATTTAGTAGAAAATTTAAAAATCTATAATTTTTATGTCAAATTAAATTAATTTTCAAATTTAAATTTTTTGATAACAAAAATTAAATACTTGATTTTTCTAGATCTTTTTCATCCCACCCCTGCACTTGCCCCTGAGTTGTGTGCCATCCCTTCTTTCAAAATCTCAAACACCCCAAGGGATACGCGTACCCCCATTTGAGAACCACTGATCTCAAGATTAATGAATTATTTTTAAATCCATTAAAAGTAATGGATTTATTTCTACTGCACTTAAATTTTAAAAATAATTGATAATTGTATGATTTGAAACATAGTTAATTATTTATTTATTGTTGGGAAGAAATTGCTTGTTTCCAAGTGATTTCGTGCTTCCTTTTTTTTTTTTACATATTATGAGATATAATCAAGATAAAGGTTTTATTTTAAAGACTGATTAAGCTTCAAAGCCTTTTTCGAATCATTTGAAGTTTTATATACATTTTATACTGTAATCAAGAACAGTAGAACCTTCCCTTAGAATGTATCATCAAAATTACAAATATTGAGATTACAATTGAAAATCAATGGATGGATTTAAGTTACTAATTGTTATAATGTCTTATTTTATTATTGGAATTACCTTTTGAAGGAAAAAACAAGACTTTTAATAGTCATTTTTAAAAGTAAGTTGTCCAAAATTTTCTTAAAGTGACGTTTTTTTTAAAAAAATAACTCATCAATTTTTTTTTTTTTAAACTGCCAGTTTAACAACTGGCATTGCTTTTTTTAAATGAACCAAGCTACATGATCAAATATACAAATAATTAAAATATTCAATCACTATATTTTATAATATATTTAAATTTAAAAAAAAGAGTTTTGTAAATTTGCTTATTCTCTCTTGGTCGAATGATATTTATTTAAATTAGAACCGCAACATATTTGTCAAAATAAATCACTCAACCCTTCTAGATTTTTTGAATACGGATGTTTATTTCAGAAACAAACTTCAAATTGAACAGTCAAAGCAAATAGGTACGTGCATAAATACCTTTGGAAGGGTTAATAAATATTGAAATTAGAACATAGAATATATTAAAGAAATCAAAAAAAGGTTTGAAACATCAAAATGTATTACACCATATTTTTTACCTTTAATTGATTCTAAAAATGCCCGATTTTTTATAAAAAAGTATGAATCTTTCGTTACACAAATTAAATAATACAATATTCTTAGTTTAATTGTTCTTTTGTATAATGGATTTGGTAACGTAAATGCTTGTTGCAATCGTGACTATGAGAATAAATGTAAATCCAGCAACTATCCAAAAAGATTTCCAAAAACATGATGAATTATGTAAATATTTTATTAATCTATAGAATGCATTTTTTGATGAATTTTGGGATTGTGTTTTGGATTTCTGAAAGATAGAGGAAGATAGATTTTAAAGATAACTAAAATACATTGGATTCAATTACCTTGGATAAGTCTTTACTTTGAAATCTCTGTAGGGTAAGACCATTAGCAGAGCTCATGGATGTAGATGGCTGGCTCATTGAGTCTAACACAAAGTTATTCGTGAAAAACCCTCTATTTGGTTCGTTTGCAGCAGCTTCTAATACTCCTTTTCTTCTACCTCGATCAACTCCGTCAATTACGATTTCTCTTTGAAGTCCGTAATAAGACTCCCAATAGTATTGCTGATTTAATAAATTCACATCAAGTATAGTTGAAACCCCATCATAATCTTTTTCATTGCCCAAAGACATCCTCTGGCTAAATAAATTTTCTCCTTGTCTTCGATTTGGATCAAGGTAGAACTGTACTTTTTTCTTACTACATTCGGAAACAGGGTCCATGGATGGCACTTCATCCAAATTTACAACTTGAAGACCGTTCACCTCTTTAATTCGAAAATAATCACTGAGTCTATCATGTTTATGCGATTTATATTCTGCGTATGAGTAGGGATTTGATGATAAAGAATTGTTTTTACATTTATTCCCCATTGCTCGCGTCAACGAGAGAACATTACGAGAGGAAACAACCGCTTCAGATAGCTCACGTATCACTTTATCCATATTTTCATTTGTGTCATTCTCTGTACCTGAAATACATAATATAAGATAAGTACAAAAGAGGATGAATTAGTTATCATAATTTAAGAACAACGTACGTAAGTCGATCGGTTCTATATAAGGATTACTATCATCGAGCTCCAAATCATCATCTTGAGGATGATCTCCAGATCCACTTGTCATGGCTAAAAGAGAATTTGTAACAATTGAGTCTTCCACGGCATTTTCGTCAACTTCAGTCTCTTCCCCTATCGGACTTAATGACAATGAGGATGGGGGGTGGCCAATCTCACATTTATCAATAATGATTCTATTTACATAGTCTGGATTTAAGTAAGGCATTTTGGTATTTTCAGAATGCAATCTCAATTCCCTTGAAGAAGTAGTAGATGTTGTACAAGATACCGTCGAACCCTCTTCTCCCTCCTCAGTTTGATTTTCTTCATCTTCAAAGTCGTCCTTAATCTCTTGAATTTCTGTGAAAAATGGAATAAGGTAAATTAATATAAATAATTTGTTCAATCATCCACTTTTTTATTCGAAAAACTAATTTTTGATAAATAAGATTTTTATTCGACTTTATTTATGTACATTAGCATTGTCCTTTTAATATAAGGACAATTTATTTGTAAATTTTATGTGAACTTGGTCCAAAATTAATTCTTATTTCATTAAAAAAATATATATATAAAGTTTAAGGAGTATTCATCAATTTTTAGAGGTTCAGCTTTGTCATGGAAGTTTCTAAATTTTTTTCTCTATAACAATTATAAGAAAAATGTTATTTTAAATGGATAAAAAATCTTTCAAAGGTTATAAAATGATGTCTCTAAAATTGAAAGAAAAACGAAACTTGAAGTAATGCCACTTTTTATCTTCTATTAAAATAAAATTTTGTAAATATTTATATTATGTTATTTAATTTTAATAAACATTAATAACAAAACAGTAAATTGTGAATTCAATGAACATACAGCCGCAAATTCAAAAATCTTTAAAAAAACAATAATATACAATATATTAAAAAAATAAAATAACCATTTTCAGGATGTTGGTCACGTGAAGAATATCCAGATGTTTCGGAAGAGGATTTGTATTCAGCAGAAGGGGTGTCTCCATCAAAAAGTGGGTTGGTTCTAAAAAAAATAAAAAACCAACAGTTAATGAATACTCATTTTACTCAAAATTGGTGTGAAAAAAATAAAGGGTTTAGGCCTTAGAGACGGCTAAATTAATAATCATATTATGTAATACTATTAAATAAATAGTTTATTAATTTATTAAATATTTTTAGAGTATATTAAAATAAATAAGTAAAATAAATAAATTGATTAAAGTTATCGTCAAAAAATGAAGATTCTTTACAAATTGTAAAAAATTATAGACTATTATAAGAGCAAAAAAGTACTTCATAAATCATTCATCGAGTCATTAATAGGGATAGACATTTGTAGAGTGCAAAGAATAGGTGAGAGGAACACTGGAAATGATTTTTAAGTTATTATTATTATTCATTAAACTTGTTAAAATTTGCTTCCTGTTATATATATGTTTTATATTTTTTTACCAAAAAATAATCTAAATCGTATGGTTAGGGATGGAATTTTTGATGAGAAAAAGCACAATTTACATAATAGAAAAGAAATCTCACTCTTACTGAAAAATTCATTTTATGTAATTTTCTATATATTTGCATATTTAAATCAAAACGTATGTTGATTTAAATAAAACATTAATATTTTGCCTACACTAATACTAATTTAAATTTAGAAAGTTGGCTTCACTATCAAAATAATCCATCATGTCCCCTCAAAGTCTACAACTAACAAGCTATCATTGATTTATAAAAAATCGTATTGAAAAGTAACACCGGGAATTAATTGCGGAGTTATAATTGTTGGTAAATGTTCGACTCAGAGTAAAATTAAGGATAAACATCAAAATATTTCTTGCTTATTTTCTTGTTTATTTCCTTTTCCCCCTCGTTACAGCTATTTGTAGCTGACCTAATGAAACGTCACGTATCAGTTAATTTTGCCCTGCCTAAAATGTTACTTATTACCGAGTTCTCTATTCAATAATATACAAAAAATAAATTTTTTAAATTAATTCATAATACGATACATTAAAGCATAAGCAATTAGTTACGAAAGAAAAAAAATTGGCGCTCACTAGCATATGGACAAGTCAAGAAAATGACGCGTGAACATGATCGACAAATTTCTATTATCGCACTCCTAGATACTTGGCGTCTCCAGGACCACCACTTACTTTTTCAACAAGTCCGAAATTTGCACAAGGGACCATGCAAGAGATCTCGGGGGCTCACACAAGACTGTCCAGAGACCTATCAAAAAAGTGGGTGGAAATAGTCTTATGAGAGGGGAGAGGCCTTTTTGATACCAGCAATGCAAGACTCTTTTTCAACACTTTTGGCACCAGTCCAACCCTCATTCTAACCCCCATGGCTTTATCTTTTAGATGTATGTAGAGGGGGAAGACCAGCAGTGTGTCCGCATCCAAACGCAGAGGACCTCAAAGCCATTCGGCTAGCACTATGGCGCCATGAGAGATTACAATATCCGCATCAGATGATGGGCCTATTACCGACACCTGGAAGCCATCACTGTATTAAAGGGCTACATAATTGATATAGAGATCTCAGACACAAATTTATATTTAGAATTAATTTTGTTGAAAGTCCATTGTTTATTAATAAATTATATCTCATTTAAGTTTAAAATTCAAAGTGTTTCAATTTTAATAGACCACTCTGTAGTATCATTGATAGAGTCTATAGGTGTATGTAAAATATCACAGTGGTAAAAGCGCCTACAATTTTTTATGATAACCTTTAAGATACCTTTATCTAAAGATGGTTAATGTACGCCATTTGGTTCTATATAGTACATTCATATTCAAATAAAGTTTATTCCGACAATTAATATGTTTTTTTATTTACAATAAGATTTATAGTAGTTTGAAAAGCCTCTCTAGAATTTAAGTAGTATTCAGTATTCATGTTGTTATGCACATACTCTTGTATTTTCAAGATTCTATGCAATTTACAGTGGCATTGTCACGTAATTTCATGTTACATTCTTGTTATTCTTTAAATTATTCTCTTTTCTGTCTTTTTTTCCCCTCGTATACAACAGTATTATAAAGGTTCGGCCTGCTTGCATTCCTGCCTTTAATTAATTAAAACAATAAAAGGTAATATATTAATTTGTTGACAACAAAAAAAGCTTCATTAGCCTTCTCTTATTTCATCATACAAACAAATTAAAAGCATCTTCTCTACCAAATGCATTTGTAAACAACATCACTATATTTCGTTAAAACTATATCTTCATAATTTTTACATAATTTTGTATCATTTTAATTTTGAATAGCCCCATTAACTGCCCTTTTCTTCCTTTCAAACCCTTAGCAAGTATTTTTTTGTTGTGTTTAATTCTTCTTCTTTATTTTCCATTGTTTAATATGTGACTGATACTTAAATCCTTTTCTCTGAATAAATCATTTTTGCATATCTTTGCTGCCAATGTTAAAAAATGCATAATAAAACACATTTATATGAATTCAATTATGGTTATTATATCTTACCTGTAATAATGCTATTTCTTAAGTTATCCTCTTTATAGCAGTAATTCATATTATCCCCCAAAATCATTTAAAGCAGCTCTTTACAAGGGGTTTCATTCAGGATTACCATATGTCCCGCTCCCGCCTTCTCCTTCCACTCCTTTTTCCTTACAAAAATGTCAATCTACATATGATACCTACAAACTATACACATCAATGATTGCAATTTATATTTTTTTTTTACGTTGGGCCATGGTAGTTGTTGACTTATATTAGTTTATAGTAAAAGCGGAAAGAGAGTTGTACCGTCTAGAGAAAAATAATACAATTCCCTGAATTTAATAGTATTTAATTTAATATATAAGGCTATCTTACTCACAAAGAGGGCAATGAGTAATTTTTCTAGTAAGTTGCTAGTTTTTTTTTACTAAATAAATTACTACAAATTGTCACATCGCCTTACGGATAATATTTGTTTTATATTAATTTGTTCATGTCATATATTCTATAACATAGAATTCATACATTAAAAGAAAAATTGGATAAAATAATATTAAATTTGGTAGAACAGTACTTTGCGTTATAGAATCAAGGGCTCCACGAAAGATGGATTATATAAATAATATTTTTTGCCAAATTATAATAAGGATTGGAGTTAAACTCTGCAAGTTATTAAAAATGGTATACAAGTAGAGCTTCCCAATGATGAAAATTTCTGATGTAAGGATAGATTTCTTCTCAGTTAATACATTATTATCTAAAAGGATCTTTTCTATACTGAATAAACCAATTCCCGCTATCATTCCAGGTGTTTTTCTTCAGTCATGTTTAGGAAAGATAAATAATAAGAACGCATACAAAAAAATTCTTTGAAACCTCGGTAATTCATTTTAGAACATGTTAATAACTTAAAAACTCATGAAGTACCATACACAAAAAAAAGTAGATAGAGGATGTATCAAATAAAAAATCAATTTATATATATGGAGCACAAGAATGACACAATAGCACAACACTTCATTGTCCTTTTAAAAAAATATACTAATTGGTAAAAAGTTAGAGAGTCTGTAAATATTTGTGCATGCTGATAAGAGTTTACACAATGTGACAGTTTGAGTATAAATATTTTTTGATCTCATTGAAAGGCTGTTGTTATTTATAATGTTCTTTTAATTGGTCAGATGTATTTGCAATGATTAGGTATAATTAAACATTATGTTATTGCGGTTACCCTATCTGAAATAGGAATTTTCTTTGAGGTCCATAGACATAAAGTGTATTCTCTAGGAACGACCGAAAGACGCGAACCCACGTAGATAGAGTTCAAAAGAATAATTTCTCACAAGTTCCTTGTCCATTGAGTAACGTTGTTCCATATTTATTTGTTAATTTGTGCCTATAAGCTAAATTAGTACTTTATCAACTACTCAAAATACATAAAAGTTGTCCCTAGAATTTTTATTTATAAACAATTCATTACCAAAATTCTGAAAGATTCAATACACTACCAATGTTTTTTTATCGTTGAAACAAAATTAAATAATTAATAAATGGACAATTGACATTTTTATTTGACAAACAAGACTATAACTTTAAAAATCCTGAAAAATACCTACAAAAATATAAATAAAAAACTACAAAGACAACTGTATTCTAAAGACTTTTACAGACTTTGGAGTTAAATAAAATTTTAATGAGTATTAATTTATTTAAATTTTATCCTTTTTTATCTCTCTTCCTATAAACTCAAATCGTTAAATCAAGTTAATATCTCAAAGGTCAATTCAAAATATTTTTCACTGACTTGCGTAAAAAAAAATGTGTATTATAGAATTTGAAATCCGTCAAAAAATAAAAATTTGATCGATTGCTTAAAAGTAAAGGACTGTTTGAAATACATTTCATTATTTTTTAAAATTTTTTATTGCTCGTTGATCAAATATAGAGCCAATGTCGATAAAAAAGCCCAAAAAATTCAAAACGCTCCCAAAATCCGTCTCTATACAAACCTATTAAGGTACAAACATATACCCAAAAAATGATAAAAGTATAAAAAATGACCTGTCACTTTGGCTATAATGATATCATTTCCAGGAAATATATGTGTATCAATCAAAATAACTACAGCTCCATAATGACAAACGGGGCCTTTCTGAAAAGAATAATTGAAACTTTCAGTAGGGTATATTGTGTGTATCCTAAAACTTTGTGGTCTAAAATGTGTTTTGTTTTTATATCCTTTTATTATAATAATATACATAGTTGAACTATTTATCTACCAAAACCATTTTATGAAATTGTTTGCACTTAGATTTTCTTAGATCATTTAACCTTCAAATCTTCTTTTTTTCCCAACAAAAATATGTAACTCTAATCATTAAATGATTTAAATTAATGCATAAAATACTGGAATGAATTTAGACTAAAATATCGGTTCTCAAACTTTAATTTGTTATTTGTCAACACAAAAAAATTCTTGAACAAATACATCCATATTTGTAATTCTCCCGCCTTCTCCTCCGGCCCTTAGACAAATGAAATCTATAAGTATAAGTAAAAATTATAGTATAACATTTGCATGAGTGGATTCTTTGTAAGAAGTCCATAAACAAAAAGTAAATTTTCTTCTGGAGGAACAACCAGGGGGCAAACTTACGGACATTGAGTTGATAAATACTATCACTTGATTAGGTTTTCCATTGAGCTACGTCGTTCAACCGAATATTAAAATATTACAACAAAGGGTTGATCTGATCTAGTGGTACACATTTTATTATGTTCAATGTGGAATGACATTGGTACAAAATCATGGAGGAGGACAACAAGAGGTTTTTTCACTGAATAGAGAAAGCTGAGATGATAGGAAAGAGCAAGGAAGGCTCAAAATTTTCTCAAGGCCAACAAAAATTCCACTACAGTTTTACTAATTTCTGGGAAAAAAATCCCTGTTGATGCCACTGTGAATAAGCAAAACAGCCGTTACATAACAACTGAATATCCAGACAATGCCTCAGCTTCAAAACCAATAATCCAGGGGTGAGCGCAGGCAAAGTCTACCCTCCCATTTTTGTGGAGAGGAAGGAACTGTTCAATGCAGATGCTTACATCCAACATCTATATTAGAAAATGCTACTTTTGCCTGGAGAAATGTTTTGGGGACAACTTGTGTTTTCACTCAAGACGGGGTTCCATGTCATCAAGCTGCTAAAATCCAGGCTATCCTCAGGAACAACTTTCCATACTTTTGGACCTCAATATGTGGGCAACCTCCTCTTCATACGCGAACTTTTCAGACTACTTTATCTACTCCCTTCCGGAGGAGAGGTTGTTTTCTACTCCTCGCAGGACTGACAGGTCTCTTAGGGGTTCTAGGAAGAAGGAGTGGACGAAGCTCAAGCCTAACTATATAACCAAGGTCTGTAAAGGGTTTAGGCCTCGTATTCAGGCAATTACACTATCCAACAGCAAAAAATGCTACAAAAACAGTACATGCTTAGTTTGATACAGTTTGATCCCTTGATTAGAAATATGGCCTTATTTTTTCTCAGCTAGTAGCTTTCATTCGAGTTATCTTTGTTCAAGTTGAAAATAAGTGATTTTTATTAAGAGGCTCATAGCTTCAAGACACAATATACAAAAAATTTAAAAGTATCTCATTGGATTGTTGAAAGTCTAAGCTTTAATTGAAAAAAAGAGCCTCTCCAATATGCTCTATATTTTTATGAATTTGAGATAAGGTCACGATAATATTTCAAAGATAAAACTCAAGGAAAAGGACATTCAAGGGAGTCCTCAGAGCAATTCTTATTGGCCAGGGGCAGTTCAACGGAGATTTTGTTGCCAGGGATTCCTTTTTTTCTTAAAAATTGAAACTAATACAATCAACCCTGTATATAGAAAAATGTTGACAACACTTTTTGGAAAAATTATAATATAGATTAAAATATCAGCAATTTAAAAATAAAAATACATTTTTTATTTAATTTATCATACACATATTATGTGATAAAAAATTATGATTTCCTATATTGCATAAAATCTTTCCACAAGAATATATAATTTTGGCAAAGTTTATAAAATAATTAAATTATTGACAAATTAAATTTACCCATTAGGAATGTTTTAATCCCATTGCTCTCTAAATTTCATATTTGTATTCCTTTTAGGAATTGATAAGCTCAGATCTTCATTGGATATATGAGGCATTGTTTAGTTCAAATATAATTGTTTTATTGTTCTATAACTAATGGGGATTTTTTTAAATCTGAAAAAAACCTCTGTTCAGGAACAGGAAACCCTTAAAATAAAACGTACAAATTTACACAAAAAACACATCAGCTTTATTTTTGAGTTGATGAACCACTTATGTATTTATTACTAAAAATTTCATATAAATTGTTTATCAGATACAATAAGTAGTAAATTAAAAATGATTTACATTATGATGGTACCACTTAGAGATCTTGATATTTTCTTCTCAGGTACTACAGAGGCAATATAAAAAGTTTGAGCACCACTGCACTAAAGAAACAGTAAATTCCAATTATAGTGCATATATTTAGGTAACTTTTTAAAATTATAATTGTTTTCGTTCAAGTCATTTCGTCCCACACGTAATAACGTTCTCTTTCAATACATTCCAATTTAGTTGTTCATCATTATGTATTCTTCGCAAATTGAGAAAAGTGATGTTCTGAATATATGTATATTGTGTCAAACTTATTCACTCTTTAGGAGGTGGGATTGAAATAACTTATGAGAAGAAGTCGAGGAATATCTTGAAATATCTCTTATTAGAATTGAAAAATGTAATTATTTATTTATTTTAGCTTTGTTCGTTTTTCAAAAAGTTAAAACAACAAATACCTACGTACATAATTAATTATTATAATTTAATAAACTTATAGTGCAAGACAGATGGGGTTATTTAATTAAATATTTTCAAATGTTTGATAAGAGGGGTGAGATCGATATTATTTTGATATATCTCTTTAACAAATTATCTAGACTTCCCATCAATTTTTATACTTAGATATAATACGTAGGGATGTTAATAATATTTAAATTGCAGTGAGCATAAAAAGTATATGGTGGTAAGACCAGCCTATGAATGCTGTTATAGGGATATTTTCAATTTAAAGAAAAAGTATAAAATACAGAAAAATACACTATACCCTTCAGATACGACATGAATACTGAATAGTGTTTGAATGGTTCTATCTTTTTTACCATTTATAATACCTTAATCTTAGGTATCCTTGTAGCTATTTTTCACTCATAGCTAGGATGGAATAATATACAAAAAATATATATAAAAAATAATAAATAATAGCTAGACGGTAAAATAATACGTTTTAAATAAACAAATTCTACTTTACACTTCAGCTAACCTGTCTCTTGCAAGATTCTTTGTTGAACAAATGAAAGGATATAGTTGGCATTAAATTACCATAAAAGATCGATAATTTCTGCATTTGAAGTCTTTTTTGTTTTTTACCATCCAAAAAGACCGATAAGTACCGGTCCTAGGACTGACATGTTATATGAGGACTTTAGTCTTTTTGTTTTTTACCGATCCAACACTAATACCGAATAGTTTTTATCCAACTGTAGATATTACTGATGTAGCTTGGGATATCATTGTTCTGTTCGAATTCCTTGTGAAAGCAAATCTATTTTGAATGTATAATTATAAATACTTATTTACCTATTAGACAAAAAAATATACTTTACTAATACCAAAGAACTGTAATATGATATTTTAAGGATATATATATTATTAATTTGGTTACAAAGTTTGTTTGAATGTGTATACATACAAACAAACAAATATATTTTGCAGTTGTTATTTTGTATTTTATAATTAGATAAAAGGGTATTTTATACATTCATGGCATATAAATTATTATTAAGTGATGTTTTTATAAATTATACATATGCCCATATACTATATAAGTAAGAGAATGTAATAAAATGCTCAATTAGAGGTAGGTATATAGTGTAAAATTGTGGTGTCGTTAATGAAGAGCCACAAGTAGATTTATTCCTCTTTGTTCTTTTTGGAAAAATAGGAGTTCAAAGACATTTAAACTTATTATAAATATTTGATTACGCTTTCAATTTTAAGAGGGTTTCATTTTCTTTCTTCTTCAAATTAGAGAGGATAGTCAAATTTGGGATGTAAATCATGTGACCTACGTTTATTAAAAAAAGGAAGCCGAAAATTTTCAACTATGAGATAAATATATGAAGACAAATATAGATGTCTAGCAATAAATTACTCTGATATCGATCCTCAATTCTATTTGGATTCTAAACCAAACTCAGCCTAATACCTCTCTTACCTCTTCAATAGTAAACAGGATAACCCCCGAGATTGATATAAACTCTTCTTATAGTTTTAAATTTATCTTTTATTGTCGATATTTTTTAGTACGCTCCAAAAATAATGAATATTTCATAGAAATATTTATAAGAAGGGCAATGTTTTTACTTTTGCAATAACAAATAATATATTTTCTTAAAATAATGATTGATTTTTATTTTAAGTATTTTTAGCATTTTAACTAATATTTACTAGTGCAAAATGAATAGAGTAGTAAAAAGATACACATAATTAAAATGACGTAAATGTAATAATCGTTTAACTGATTATCATATAATTAAATAGATTTTATTTTTGGTTTATTTTCTACACAGTTCAATAACTTGCTTATCAAATGGATGTTCACCATCCAAAGCTTAATAAATCCAATGTGTTATTGCGTATTTCAATATTTTAGATTCTGAAACTTATGTTTATTTCAATTTATATATAGTTTATTATTTAATAAATAAAAAATGGTAGTAACCACATTTGAGAATAAAAATGTTGCTTTAATTCTTAAGTACCATTATATCTCACCCTTTTTTGCTCATTTTTTTTACAACTACACTCAAATCCATCTATTTAGTTGTTGTAAATTAGGGATGTCTAACCATTGGCCTACGAACAACCCTGCAGTAACAGAGATATGTAATTATGGGTTGGCTTATAGCAGTTCTTTTTTAGAAAATGGTAGAAATATAAGTTATGCATTATTCATATTTTTTAACTATCTACCTCAAACATTGTTAAAGTTGCACAAAAACTTGTCATACGACCAAAGATTAATTGAAATACAAGGTTATACCATAAGGTATTTTTGACTATTGTTTGACTTTAATCACTATTTTTAAGATTGACGTCATAGAGAATAATTGTTACCAAGAGTAGCTTTATATCAACCTCCTTGACTGTTAAAGCCCTGCTGTTATTCTTTATGACGACAAAATCTGTCTGTATTGCCTAGCAGTCGTTACAAATGTATCAAATGAAAAATTATGGCAAGCTTAATAACATGATAGTATAACCTTGTATTTCCATCAATCTTCCGTTGTATGACAAGTTCTGCTCTTTGCTAATAAAATCCTTTTCCTCAGCTTGCCTATATACCAACATATAAAAATAAAAACAGAATAGTTGCACACTAGGCACCAATAATTACTTATTATCAAATTAAACTCAAACAGATCCTATTTGAAATAGAATAAATTGTTTATACTTCAATGACTGTCTACATACTCTTAGTTTTCAATTTAGACGAACCTATAATCATGTAGCATTAATAATTTAAAATTGTATTACAAACTACCTCTTGTACAATGTGACAACTAACTGATCATAAATTAAAATCAATGTTGTTGTTGTTACACTTAAAAATAAATAATTATATATTAAAGAAAAAAAAAATGGTCCAATAAGTTGTTAAAATATTTTGAACTTATTCACTAAATATGTAATAACAATACATGGAAATTGAAAAAAGTTTGATTTAAGTCAAAAGAAATACTTTTTTATAAATACAATTTTATACGTTATCTCGTTTGAGTGATTTCTTTAAGGTGGCAATCTGAGCAGTGTTTTCTACTGTTCAATGCTGTTACCATTATGATTTAAAATCTAAGTATAAAGTTTCAATGAACAACATATACTTAGAGTAAAACTGAGGGTTACTTGGGTGGCCAAATAGAAGCAACTATAATTCCTTTTAAACTCTTTTGCTTCATATAAATCAAATAATACAGATCGTAATATTTAAAGAATTATTCTTGTTACATGTTGGTGAGTATCTTTGTATTCAAGCGCCGATCGTTTATCTGTCGTTTGATTAAATTTCTTATATTCGTTTTTTAAAGTCCAAATGTCTACATTAAGTATATTACTTTCTCTATGAACCACCAAGACACAAACCTACACACATTGAGTTCAAGTGAACAATTTTCTCAAAGTGTTTTCTCTATTGAGCTACATCGTTCCTCAATAATAATATCATATTTGTGTATATATCTGCGTATATGATATTAATGAAGATCGTTCGAAAAATATATATATATAATAAATTGCCAGGTGGAATTGCCTTACGTAAACATGAATCTGCGTTCCATTATGTTAATTCTAGGGGTAGTAACCGGTTGTGCACAGAGTTATTATGCATCTACTAACATACAGATTTTGCAAAATTAATAAAGAAAATAACTCACCCAAAAAATCTCGTTTTTTTTTTTGATTTTTTTAGATTGGGCTTTTATTAAAATTTAATGTATTTATTATACTTTAATGGAGCAACTTTATTTTATACATTCAATTAATATTATAAAATATAGGTATGCTAGTTTAAGGAAAAATAATATATTTCTCGCTCTTTTTTAAAAACTAAGTATAACTTGCTCATTATTGGTCACATTAGATCATACAATAAAGTGTTGTGAAGGCGTGAGTATGTACTACAAACGGGTAATGGTCAGTATTGCGCTTGGTCGGTTCAGTTATGAATTATCGTGCGTCGAGTATGGAGGTGTCAAAGGAAGAAATTTGCCATATTTTTCATGTTTACTGCCTGATAGTGAAGAACGCATCAAAAGCTACAAAGAAAATTTTCAATGTTTGTGGGGTTGACACTCTTTTGGTTTGTGTTGCACAACAGTGGTTCGAGCGATCCCCCCCCTCCTTAATTCTGACCTCTACTGTGAACAACTCGACAGTTTGAATATAGCAATCAAATAGAGGTGGCTAGCATTGGTGAATAGGAGACAACAAGCCTTATCAAGACAACAAAAGGCTCCACACATGTTTGATGATGCTCCAGGAACTTCATCTGGGAAGTTCTTATGCAATACTCTACAGTCTGGACCTTTCACCAAGGGAATACCATCTGTTCTTTTCTATGGCCCAAGCGCTATGGGTACAGATTAGGCCTCAACAGTGGCCTGTGAACATTGGTTGTCCGATTTTTTTGCTTATAGCGACAAGTGTTTGTACAAAAAAGGCACTATGAACTTGAATTCTCGTTGGATTTATGAAACAAAATGTGAATACTTCTCTGAAATTGTATGATTATAATCATTATTATAAAGCAAAAAAATACAACATTACTTTTTGACAACTTATTAAATATATGTTATTTATATTTGAATGAAGTTACGCTCATTAAAATCCAAAACAGAATTAAAACAAAGTTAAAGTTGTTTGGATAAATTTGAAGGATGAACTTCCCCTAAAATACATATTATATAAATGCATATTTAATGTCTAATGTTTTGAATTCAGCAATAATTTAAGCGCTTAGATAATGATTTCACTTGTTTTCAAATTTGTAACACTATTTATCAGTTAGTTCATTTTAACTTCATAATTTACTCATCTAATGTTTGAAGCTTATGTTGATTTTATGCGTATAAATTTTAAAAATATAAGTATGTATATTTTGTTATCTCTTTAACTCAGAATTATAATTTTAGGATTCTGCATATATTTGAATTTTTAGTTTTTGTTCTTCCACCATTAAAGAAAGCTTTATAGTCATTTTGTTCCTATTTTCTATATAAAAAGTATATATATTAGATAGTAAAAAGAATTAGAAAAACCAATTTTTGAATTATAATACGCTTAAAACAAAGAGTTGTAACTCCATTTAAAAAAATGTTTAGTATAATAAAAAATTATATTTTGTAATACAAAACAAAGCAAAAAATATAACGAGTGCTCATTATTTTTGTTTTGGAATATATTGAATGTAAATAAATAAAATTAAACTAGAAATAGTTTTTGCTTACAGCATCTATACTTTACCATTAGACGAAAATAAAAGTTCTTACAATAGTGCTAAATTAAATAAATATGAATTAGTTTTCCAATGATCATTAATTATCTTCTTTAAATGGTAAAGAATGTTATCGACAAAAAATTGTATGTAGTTAATAAATTGCATTCCATTTTGCAGCAATTTTAGCAAATAATGCTATAGTTGTATAAGATTTGTGTGAATGTAGAGATAATTAATGAGTAAATTAGGAATGGGATTTAAAAAATCCAAAATCTTTGATTAAAAGTGTTAAAAATTAAATATTTAAACTACTGGTTGAAACAAAATGTCATTGGCCATTTTAAAAAGTAAGAACAAAGCAAATAGAAAAATAAATATTATAAATAGAGATGACAAGGTATGAAAGGCTGTTCTATTATGTTTCAGCTATTACCTTGGTACGATATATGCATATATTTTATATCTTATTCCTATTATTCCGAATGACCTATTACATATCTACAATTTTGCCTGTTACAACAGCTGTATTCAACTTTTCAGCAGCTGTATTAATTATGTACATAGTAGTAGTCTTAGCAACACTTTTTTTGTTCGCTAAGATAGTTGAGTATACCGAGTGGTCCATTAAAATCTAAATACATCGAATTTCAAACTTCCAAAAGATGTAATTTATCAATTACCAATAGAAATTCAACAAAATTCATATTTTGGATATATGTCTGCCTGAGCTCTCTTAATAATTAATCTTGCCACCCTGAGCAGCAATGTTGGCTTCCAAGTGGTGACAGTAGTCCTGGCACACTCTGTACTGTTATTCATCTGTTATTGCGTTCTAGTGTTGGTGGAAAAGAGCCCTTCTTCCTCCCGAACGTTTCATAGCGTAGACGGTGGTCCTGGAAACGCCCAATTGCTTGTGTTGCGCGAATGGAAATTTGTCAATCACCTTCAAGTGTTATTTTCTTGACTTATACTAAAGAGCTCAGGTTTGTTCCGTTTTGTAACTAATTTTTTATGCTCCAATATATAGAAGTACGAATTAATTTCAATCCCTCAACCTTAATTACTTATTGAATAAGTAAGTGTTCAGACTTCAATGTAATGTTTATGTAAGTGACATATGGAAAAATTTATTTTTTGTGCAGAAAATTATAAAATTATTGAAATTGAAGTTTATGAACATGATGTGTATGCCATAATAAGGTCAATTCTATCATTTAACAGCATATTTTGTACTTTTCCTTCTATTGAGAACTGCACATCACCAAGGCAAGTTTTGCAATACATTTTTGGAGAATATAATTAGAATACCTGTTGCTTGCGACTATAAGACATTAAAAGATCCATAAATAACTTCTTAGAGTCATCTTATGCAGGTATTTTGATTTTTTTTACAGATTTTTATATGATTTCGCTCAACTGGCATGCATACATAAATTCATCATGGTTTATTTTGACGAAAATATAAGAAATAAATTTTAATTATGAAGGAAAAATTTATTTTACTTTTTCAATATTCTAGAACAAAATATGACATTTTGACAAAATGTTTTCTATGCTGACATTTATTTGTAAGTGCTATGTTTTGTATTTTCTTTTTTTTTTACCGAAAATTAAATTGCAGAAATGAAAAAAGCTGTTTAAAGAGGATTGTGTGATTTGGGTTCCTCTAGCTTTTACAATTAAAATATTAAAAGAGAGAATATTAATTCATTGCGTCTAGTGTATGTAAAAGAATTTATTTAACTTTATAAATTAAATATTGAAGGGTGTTTCCTCCTATAATTTTAATAAGAAGAGTTTTTTTGCTACTTTGCTGTTAGTTTGTTATTATAGTTTAGTATGGGGTTAAAGTTTTTCCAGATTAAATGGTACTTCACTTAAATTGACAGTATTAAATTCAATCTTCATAATTTATTATTCATATACGAGTACATATATATATCTTGAGACAACAAAATAAAAAATTTATAATGCGTAACAATCAAGCCCTAGAAGTAGTAGCTGACTGAGCATTATTTCATAGTAGAGGCAAGATTCTAGTTTTTGTTTGAAAGTAAAGTAAGCCGCTCTCATGCTTTGGAATAGTGAGGAACGTGCGTTTGCCGTAAAAAATACATAATTCCAAAAAAGGGTTTGAAAGAATATTTAAACTAATTGCAATTTAGCTTTTGAATTTTTTTTTTTTTTTTTTTTTTTGTACAATTCATGTTAATTGCTTCAATATCTACTATACAAAAAGCAATTTTTTTAATTTATTTTCATTATAGTTTTTTTTGTAAATTTTTTTCAAATTTTTTTGTACAAAAATTTGTAAAATTTTTGAACTTGAATAACTCCACTGATAATTATCCTTCGCATTTAAAATTGGTGTCATGATTCCCACTGTCATATAATTTTTATATTTTTGCAATATGTCCAGATCAGATAGATGAAACAATTTATACTGAGTGGTCCATTAAAACCTGAACACTTTGAACTTTAAATTTCAATAAAATATAATGTATTTAGTAAGTAGTAGACAAGAGGTCGCATCAGGATTTAGGGGGTCCAAAAGTGCCAAAAAAGAGTTCAAAAGTAGCATTCAAAAAGTGTTCTGCAGTGGCGGAGATGGGGTTCTTTCATTCTTGGTGTTATAAAGTGGCGTCTATTCCCTCACAAGACCTCAACACTTTCGTGTCCAGTTTTGGCTTTTTGACAGGGTCTTTCTACTTCGACGCTTTGGACTTGCGTAGACGGGGGTCTTGTAGATACCCATCTGCTTAGAGTGCGCGAATCACGATCATGTTCAAGTGTTATTTTCTCAACTTATACGTATTCTAAATAGCTCAGTTATTTTTAAATAATTGCTTATCATTTAATATATGGATATGTGGATTAATTTCAATCATTCAACTTTCCTTAATTATTGAATTTCATATTTCAATGGACCAACCAGTATTTAAGAAAAAATAATATTTTTAAGAACTTTGCAGAATCATCAATTACTAAATTTTTAATCCAACAATTATCCATATTTATAAAATAAGAAATTTTATTTACCAAATTTTGCATCCTTTTCATCATATGATTATACTTACAAAACTTCGGAATGAAATTATATTTTTTTTAGAAACAAAATAGATTAAAAAGTTATTAGGTATTAAAATATCAAAGTTCTATTTTTTCAGTGTATGGACCCTGTATTAATGAAAATATATCTATTTTAAATATTAAACATTTTGTGAACATATTTATGTTACAAAGTTATTGTGATTTTGGCAATGTACAACCAATATTATGTACAATACAGTTCCTTTATTTTTTAAGTGTATGGCATAGGTCAATTTTCCAGAGCTTCCCCCCCCCCTTATAACTAATACTATTTACAAATATACATATGGGTATTGGAAAAAGTCAACATTTAGTAAGGAAAGAATATTGAGAATTGAACAAAGATGAATATGCTGTACAATACTTAAATGATGATATAGGTAATAATTTGCCTACCTAAATAGATGCGGGTATTATTTAATTTAATTAATGAGTAAATATTTGATGAACAAGTTGGTTTTTTTCCCCTCAATGTTGATTGTTCCTTTATTTATTACCAATTTATGAATAATAAAAATATGACTGTGTCATCACTCAGAAAAAATGTAGAAAATATGACAATGAAAATAAATGTTTGAGTAATTTATGGGCGTTTTGAAGGGGGTTGTGTGGGAAGTACATATGTAGACATGTATGTATGTACATATTTTAAGAATAGATATAAGTATTTTCTTGTATTTGAAATTTCTTCAAAGGAAGAAAAAATGATTGTGGAAGTTTGGTTGTAAAAAAAAACTAAGATTTATTGAAAAAAAACAATTGTTATCGAACTACTTTTGTAAAAATATAGAATATGATAATTTATTGAGTTGGGGATTAATATATTTATCCAACAATCTTTAAATTTATTTGTAAAATTTAACTTAAAGCTGTTTAATTTTATTTAACAACAATTGTATTATTATAGCGTAAAAAAAAGAGAATTTTAAAATATACATTCTTTTTTGGAAAACAATTTCCATACTTCATAAATAGTTTTTGATACCATTTTCTAATAAAATCTTAGTAGAAATAGAATTTGTGCTCTCTTTATACAAATAAAAATAACTCCAACATAACAAAAAGTGGGGAATCTTTTTAATAAATCTTTTAAATAACAGAAACTCAAAAAGTTTATTTATTTTTCAATTAAAGTAAAATTTTATGACTTTAATATAAGAAAAGACTATTTGATTAATTTTTTAATTAATTTAAATTTATTGAGTTAAATAAAAAGAAAATATTGATTTAATAACCAAGACGTTTGACAAAAACTTAAATTGACATTGTAAAAAAACCAAAATCTGAAGGATCTTGAGGGTAGAAAATAGTACATGTTATATATTCTCATAAATTAAAATTACATTTACATAAAAATGTTAGAGAGTAAAATAAATGTTGTATTCAACACATTTAGTCTTTTTGTTTTTGTCTTAATGTCAAGTTTTAAAATATAAAAAAATCCATTTGGAACTAGAAAAATTATTTTTAAGTAAATTTTTCCTAAGAAATATCATAGCTATATTTTTTAAAGGACCAACATTTTGTCCTTGCTCAACCCCAGTTCACAGTAAAACCGGTCCTGATTAAAGGTATAATTGTATCATTTTCAATATAATACCAATTTTAGTCATAATTGACCAATCCTCGAAGCATTGTACTAACCATAATTACCTTGTAATAAAAAAACAATGAATATCGAATAATTTGGAGTTTTATGAATTCAAATATAAATTTAATATTTAATTTTGAGTAAAAAAGAGATGACGAAGCATTAATCATAATAATATCATCAATAAAATCAGGTTGATTAGATTATCATTTTCTTAAAAACTAAAGTTATGCAGATATGTGGGTTTAAATGTATTTAGTGATGAGTATTCGTACCATGGATTCATGGTTCTTAAACTTTGGTACATGGAGTTTAATTTGCAAGAACTGGGAAAAGGTAGATGACGCATCAATGGAAAAAAATTTGCTATAATTTTGGAAAGGATGCAGTGGTGTAGCACAGTGGGCAATGCGCTCGCGATAAGTTATTCTCTTGAATTGAATATGTGTAGACTAACTCAAGAACTGTACTGTATACGTCAAGATCTTTATATTTTCTCTGATGGTAAATATAAGAAAAACATCAACAACTGATGTCTCAGACTTTTTTAAAGGGAAATTTGAATTTAATAATTTTTTATCAATAAAGTTTGAAATTTATATTTAATTGACTGCATTGTTCCTCTCGTCTCTTCAAATGTATGTTTCAGAAATTCATTGATTAATTGCAAAGAATACAAACAAATCATTACCAAACATAATCACAATGATTTTTTTTCATTGTAATGGTTTCTTTTGAGAAATACTTTTATTGCATTTGACAACTTTTCTTAAATAAAGAAAAAAAAGGTCCAAATCTGTTGTTAGATGATGGACAATTCTTCCTGAGAATGAAATTTTGATTTACTTGATTTTTACAACAAATAAACAAAACAAAAACATTAAACAAAAATAACAAAATATAGAGTAAACTTTTGTGTTTCTGAGATAACACTATGAAAAATCCTTTCTTAAATGGAAAACGGACTAATTTTAAATGGAATGAAATTGGCATTCTTTACCAACTCGTACATATTTGCTTGATCTATCAAAAGTATTTTCTTGTAAATAGAAGATAAATTATTTGTATACATACATTTAACATAAGTTAGATGCCTTTCACAAAGGTATTTTAAGGAAATGTAATTGGAGAATATTTAATTTGCATATGTATGTTTATACAAAATAAATAAACACATATTTACAATGTTTTTTAGGAGAATTAAATTTGTAATCACTGAAGAGCGCTGATGGAATCTAATAAAGTATCTCATTATGTACTAATGATATTTCTTTCAAATTTCGTGAGCATGACCATTTGTCTGACTCTACTCAATATTACTAAAAAACTTTTGTAGATTTGAACTAGGATCATGATCCTTTCAACAGATTTTAAAATCTATATATGTATCTTGTTTTCAGTTTATACTTTTTTCTTTTTTGCAGGTGATGCAATCCATCATCTTAAAAGGAAACATACGATAATATAAAATCAATAAAACTTCAGTTATCTAAGACTGAGATAAGAGGACTTAGAAAGAGATTCAATTTTTGTTATATTTAAGATAATGAATACTTAACATTTCAAATTTGCAAATAAAATTCGTTTGGACTATGAAGCAGAAAGGGATTTATAAGCTTATGAAAAAAAAAATACAAGATAGATTGGTTTTTAATTTTGACTCGGTTCTTCTCTATCAACAGATTCATGACTTCCTCTCCTTGTTCAAAGATTCGAATATCGATAACTAATTTCATATATATCAGGATCAAGGGATACCATATTTATTTTATATTATCTCAGGTGTGGTTATTAAAAAAAAAAATATTTTTTATGATTTATTTCCTTTAGAAATTGACATGGATTTAAACAATGGATTATTAAAATTAATGTTACATCTGATGTATAATTTATTACGTTATGAAGTGTTGCATTTTATTTTTTTTTAACTTTGGAAAGAGTATACCAACAAGTGTAAAGTGCCCATTTTATCCCCGTTCTCTCCTTAAGCAGGAAGTATTTTTCAGAAAATTTCAAACCTAGATTATATCCCTACGTTAGTGAACATCCTTTTTCTGTTTTATTTAAAAAACTGGTTAATTTTTAAACCCAAAAAATAAAACGTTTTGAAAATATTAAACTTAAAATGGTAAAAAAAACACTTTTTGATGTAGCTTTTATTGGAAATAGAAAGTTTGTTTATATTAGGATCAGGGGCTTCGTCAGAAGAATTTGCACGAAACCTCAATATGTTATAGAAGTCACGAAAAATGGAATATTTTTAGGGAATTTTGAAAACAAAATTAGTTCACTCCCTTAAGAAAAACTCCAGCAACACCCCTGCTCATAATGAATTAATACATTCCTCTAAAGCTGAGAAATTATCCTATCTAGTTAAATTTCTTTATAATATACAACCTAAATGAGACTTTTAATTTCGTTGTTAACTTGATATGTAATTGAATTAAAAAATGAAGTACCGGAGTGTGATTTAATAATGAGTGTTAACGAGAGAAAAGGGAATAAAATTGCATATGAGATGGTTCCATTATACAAGGAAGATTTTTTAAAGCCTTATACATTACGTATGAATAGATTTCTTATGCATAGGATATACCTACAAAATAATTTTTATATAAATTTACATAGATGCTTGAGTGTATACAAAGCTAAGAGAGATGAAAATGCATTCATTCTAAGGAATGAGAACGTCTATTCATTTATATACAGGGTCGTGCAAAAGGTTTTAGATTAAAATGAACGAATTTTAAGAATAATATGTAATTTTGTATAAGTTGAATATCCAAAAAAGTATGATTAATATAATTAATTATGAACGTTAATTTGCAACAGTTGCTTTTGGTGTAGGCTTCTGACATGGATAACAACTGCTCATTGACAGAGTCTTTTAAGGACTCTACAATTATATTTTGCATTCTGCAGGGCTGGGACTCTACATACCACAGATATGGTGATTGGGGAAGCCAATAGATGACCAAAAAAGAAAGATTGAACGGAAGTTTAACTTTTCACCATATCTTCTATTAAGAGTGGTATATTATAGACTCATTGAGAGACACCACCAGCCTCTTTGATGCACTTTGATACAATGAACCTTGAGATGTTTATGTACATGGCCATCTCCATCATGGAGACATCCAGCTGCTATATAAAGACTTGGTCTACTCCTTCAGTAGTCAACTTTACTGAATAACCATACCTGTGGGCTCCTCCAAGATCATCGCCCTTATCTAGGCGCTCCTTGACAAAATAGACAGTTATCTTTGAGCCACATTAGACCGTAATAACTGTTTTTGGGGGACGTTCCACCAGAAAACAAGGTGGTCATCTTTCACTTTTGTTGTTCTGTGACATGTAGAAGGGGGGGGGGGAAATGAAATTGTTGTAATATACGATGAGTTATTAGATTTTAAATATTGTCTCATAACTTTTGTGCAATGCAGTACTTACAAAAAGACTACTTCTTCAATGTATTTTATATTCTTAATGTTTTGGAAGAAAGTTTCAATATGTTTATTTTACCGTATAAATGAACACAGCGAATATTGAGCAATTCTTAAAGCTGGTTTACTTGCCTTTGCAGTTTTTAAATTTATACAAAAATTGGGATAACAAGTTGTATTTTTTCAATAAAATTGACAATATTAGTCAAATTAGAGTAATTTAGAAGCAATAACTGAGCCAGATTATTAAACAACCTTTCTAAAGTTTTTTGACGATTCTCCCCTCAAAAGATTTTTTCATGAAAAATAGACTACTTAATTATTTACGGTTACCCTGTTTTATAAAACTAAACTAAAAATAATGTTTTTTTCTTTTTCTTCAAAAACTATCACTTCAACTAGAGTGAAATTGTGAATTGTTATTTAGTTTATAAAAAAGAGAAATTTTTAAGCACATATTAAGCTCTTAAGTTATTAATAAGAAGGTGCATATCATTTTTACCTGATAACCCGAATGCTTAATAATATATATATTAAGTTGTTTTTTTTACTTGTTGTATCATATTTGGGAAATTACAAGATACCTTAAAATGGCCAATTTTGAACCCAAATTTTTGGATATTTGGAATATCAGATGAATGTTGATATTTTACTTGACTGCATGATATTTGTAGTCCAAAATCATTCTGTGTGCAACTCTGAGATTTTTCTAGAGTCATAAAAAAGGATTCTTTATTCAATTTATAGTAGTATTAACATCCATGTTAGCATTATGGTTGGAAATATACTAGATGATAGTAAAATAATTTCACAGGAAATACCTTGCAATTTTTGGATTTGCCAAACATCATTGCTGATATTTACAAAGCTTTCCGTGCTAACTTTCATATATTCAATTATCACAATGAATATAAAAATATTATATTTATTAAATCATGACTTGGTATTTGATTCATTTACAGAAAGAGTACTTGAGGCTATTCTGTTATCGGGTTAATATTTTTACCCCCTTGCAACAAGACTTATACTGTTGGTGAAAATAACAAAACAAAATTTAGCAAAGGTTAAAGAATTTTTTAGGGTCATTTTCGTTAAAAAATTTAAACGAAAATGAATATATATTTTCAGAATAGGGCATGAACAATGTAAGGAATATAAAAGTACGTAAGGTGGTGTGACAATCTGTAGCTTGTTGTTTAACCTAGTTGTTCTAAAAAATGGTTCATGCTGAAAAAAGTTATTAGAGCACCATGTATGTGAGCAACGTATCTATATTTTTTTCGTATTATCGAGGTAACGCCGTGTCATAACACAGATTAGGGAACAGTCGACAACAAAAAAACAGTTTAAATTTTTTGGTAGTGAAGTAACGCAGTGGTACCTGACGTCAATTAAAATTTGGAGTATGTTTCCGTTTCTTCATTTTTGTTCAAGATTGTTTTTGTCTTAACATGCCACATACGTAACATAAGAATGTAATAAAGATGAAAAAAAGTTGTAAAGTAGAAGAGTCATTGAAATTGATATTTGTGATGGAACGTGGTTGCAATTCATAAAAAACATAGTAATAACAATTATTATTTTTTCACATCTATTGTTAGAAGCGTGGGTGTAAAGTATCTCTGAGTCAGAAGGAACGTTTTTTTGGTTGTTGTTTTTTCTCAATTGCACAAAATGAAAGAGTTTGTCAAATAAGAAGAGTTAGTTGTGAATGAAGTCACTCTCATCAATAAAGCTCTATTTTGAATAATGATAATAGCAATAAACATGATGTAAGCCTGTCTTTATTATATATTTTAACTGAATATTTTTTCTCCACGTGTGCAGTGTATGATGAACCATTTTACATATACATTTTAATATTATTTAATATTTCCATATTTGGCTACTACATACATAAAGAGTATGTGAAACGCAAAGTAAATTGATACTCTTTTGCTAGGTAGGTGGATCAAGGGCGTTAAAAATGCTCACAAATTTAATCTGATAAGAAAATTATTATTAGTAATTGTGATACTAATAAGTAAAAGTAGTAATTAGAGGTATGTATGCAGCATAGGCACTTGCTTATTCTTAATTTATGGCCCATCAACATAGAAGTAAAATAAACTATGGTTTATATTTGTATTCTTAAAAGAATTATCGTCAACTTCTATCAATAAATAATTATAATCAATGTCTTTATAGACCCCACAAATTGTACTTGACCCATCATTAGTGAACTGGGATATATATATCCATAGAGCAGGGATTTTTTACATATATGTTTAAATCATACTCATTCTTTTTCTTTCTCTTAACCCTTATAGGACCTAATTATTTTGTGCAAAATCTTAATATTTTCTCCCCTATTGATATCCGTCATTTATTGTATAGCTGCGAAAAAAAAAAAAAATCATTTATTGAAATGGAACATATGTGTACCAATTTTTGAATTAAAAATAAAAACATTCCTCCCAAGTGCCACATATATGTACCAATGGGTAGATGAGGCTAATAAAGTTAAATGCTATTAGATATCATTATAACTTTTTCTTGTCCATAGCTTACCTAGAAGTGAGTAAGTATAGAAATTAGTATTGTAAATTACAACTGAGCTCCACCACCACTCCTAGCAATATGAATAATCATGCAAGACGCTATATAGGCAGAGTAATTGAGTAAACGGTAACATATGGAATAATACGCTACGACTCATATTAAACTTTAGTTTAAAAACTTATTAATTTTTTTTATACACATTTTTTTTAAATTGAACATATATGTTAATTCTAAGCCTAATTCAATTTTCCTGTAATATATGGAGGGAGAGTCAGATCTAAGACCAGAGGACTTTTGATTTGTTGCTATTTTGTAATATATATATATATATTTCATAATCTCGTCTACCCAAAAGTGTACGGATAAGCCTATTCGAGAACCACACCCAAAAAGAATACATAGAGCGACAAAGTCTTTATTGAGGAGGTTTTTATCGACTGGATATGACTTCAGCTAATGTCGGAGTGTTTATACTATGATAACCCTATCCAACAAAATCACACTTTTTTTATACGCAAGAACAGTATATGCCTAACTTAGTACAGCTTGATTCCAAATATGGTCTTAATTTTTCTCTCATAGCCTTGTGGCCTGCAGAAAATGCCATACTTTTTTATTATTTATGACTATTTTTAAGGTTCAAAGCTGTTCTAAGCCCTCAATGTTATAGATAAGGATAAATTATGTTAATATATTTTAAATCTGAATGTTAAAAAATTCTAAAACCATTTTTAAAATGTCTGCGATATATTTTTAACTCGAGTTATCTATATTTAAAGTGAAAAATAGTTGATTTTTGTCAGAGGCTCATAGCCTCAAGATGAATAGATTCAAAAAGCTTAAAAGTATTACATTTGATAGCTGAATGTATGAACTTTAATTTTTTTAAAAGAGCCTCTCCATGAACCCTTTATATCGTAGTCAATTTAAAATAAGGCCAAAATAATATTTCAAGGAAAAAACTCATTTTTGAATTGATCACATAATAAAAGTCCGTAAGTATTCGTATGCCCAGGTAGAAGAGATAGAAACAAAGACAGAGAAGAAAAAAAGAGAGAAAAAAAGAAAAAGGAGAAAAGAAAAGATATATTATACAATTTGTTATAACATTAAGCCTCATGTCTCAAACTGTATTAATAAATTATTTCAAGCTTCATGGACACCAGAGGACTCGTTCCATACCCGTATATAAGGGATTTAAAAAAAACGGACATTTCAGGAAGTCCTCGGATCATTTTTTTTCTTTTTCTCTCTCTTTGTTTCTATCTCTTTTCTTTTCTCCGTCTTTGTTTCTATTAGTATGAAGTGGACATTTTAAAAATGGTTTTAGAATAAAATTTAGCTGTAAAATATATTAGCATAAATTATGGTATTTTCAACACCGAGGGCTTAAAACTGCTTTAAGCCTTAAAAATAGCCAAAAATAACAAAAAATGGTTGCCTTTTTCTGAAGGCTACGAGGCTATGAGAAAAAAAAATAAGGCTATATTTCAAATCAGGGGATCAAATTCGATTATATAGAGCATATACTGTTTTTGTACCATTTTTGCTGTAGGAGTATATGAGTATATCATACAGTAATGATACACAAGTTGATGTTATCCTACGTAAGACCATTGCCGTCATATTATATATACTTTTTTGTGGATATTGCACACCTCGAGACTTCTAAAAATGTTTCTTATTTCTTTTAAATCCACATTTCATCGGCATGGTTTTCAGTAAGTTGTTTAAATTTAAATGTGATCATATGTTTTTTTTTAATTACCATGATAATGCAGTCTCCAAGTTACATGCGTATATTTAGAAATTTTTAATCGAGATTAATGAATTGTATTTAGTGTTTTGATTTAAAACCTTTTTTTAAATAATGATTTCTTGGATTAGGAATAGAACATAGTTACAAAATCATAATGTTATAGCTATTATTTTAAATAATACACGCAATCTCATAAAAAACTCATTGCTTCTAATTTGGTTCTCAAAATTTCCCTAAAATAACGAATGTTTCATAAATTTGTATAGGCGATAATTAAAATTATTTTTATACAATAAAGCTAACAATTATATCTTGTTGATATCCCAAAGTAATGTTGTTAAGATTAGTTAAAAATAAAAGTTTACTTTTGATCTATGTTTTAAATATATTATTTTATTGACTCAAGTACATTTAGAGTTTTCCTTAATATTTACGAGTGCAGAATGCATGGAATAGTTTTAAAAAATGATAAAAATATAAATGACGTAATTATTATAATCGTTTAATTATTCATCATGTAATTAAATAAGTTTGCTTTTTTTCCCTGTTGATTAATGCGTTATAAATTTTGTTATCAAAAGATGGATTAAAATAAAAAAATCAATTCTCCCTTTTACAAACCTATAATTAATAAATATTAGTTGTAAGGGGCAAAATCCGGGTTTAATTAATTACATTAATAAAGTGAAGGTTTTTATAGATAATAACCTTAAGTATCTCAACTAAACCCAAAAATTTGAATGCGATGCCTATATTTGATCAAAATATGTCTTAATAATTTTGGTAAACAGTAAATATTACGTACCTTGTAACAGAGTAGATGTGATTATTTGAACTATTTTTAAAGCGTCGTTTGGATCGTGTGGACGCACTTTGTTTACTTCCAGGACTATTTGAGCCAAGTCCCAATTCAAGTGTTGCTAACGGATCTTCTGTAATCATATCCACAGAAGGATTTTCTTCCATGGATTTCTTTTTTACGAGCCATTTCATCATCTTGATGGGTTTTTATAAGAATATCACTAAGATAATGATGTCTTGAGGCGTTAATCAATCATGTCTATAAATGGAAAAAGAAAAGAAATGATATTATTTTATTATTTTTTCACGGGTGTTGTTACTCTGCGTTTTAATTATCATATTAAATAGCAGATATTATGTATGTACATTCAACACAGTTTGGTTTATTAAAAACAAAAACGTTATGATTTACTTCTTGAATAAAGTTGTAAAAATTATGACAAAAATATTGCAACCAAAATAGTTTATTTTTATTTTTCTAAAGCTGTTATATTATTCTTTACATGATTCATAAATGATGAAAAGTAAAAGTGAATATTTTTTCAGGAGTTATAAGCGTAGGGTGTTGATCGACTACGAGTAGAGTTGAATATGCATACCAGAATGATTCATTTCTAAGCATTTACTATGTATTTATTCTCTTCATTGCCCTCCCTTAAGCTGTTTGTATTTTATTTAATGAAACGTTATGAAACTTAAGCTGCCCTTCTCTCAAAAATTATTCAAACTGTAACAACTTTAATAATAAGTTCATTTGTTTTGAAATAATATTTATGTATGTTTCTAATCTAAAACAAATCTGACGAAAAATTAGTCAACAACACAAAAATAATTTACTATTATTTAGTTATAACCAAAATATTTTATGTGGCACTGATGCTTATTAATATGAATACATATTAACGATATATAGTAAAATAAAAGTTGTTAAACAGCTAACACTTATATTTCCATGTTCATTCCTAAATAAAAGAAATTAATTTTAAAATTCATTTTCTTTTTAAATAATAATAAGATTCATTTTATATGGTGGCACATATTAATTTTTTTTATTGTCATTTGCAAGAGTAAAATTTAAACCAAAGGTTTTGTGAGGATATTTAATTAACAAAATCATCTGAATATAATCTTTAGCACAACTTTTATACAATAAGTGAGCCCTCA
Organism: Lepeophtheirus salmonis; assembly: GCF_016086655.4. NCBI lineage: Eukaryota > Metazoa > Arthropoda > Copepoda > Siphonostomatoida > Caligidae > Lepeophtheirus > Lepeophtheirus salmonis. Next base: position 8,258,813 of record NC_052134.2, read on the forward strand.
ACTCTAATAATAGTCTCAATACGAGACCTATATCCCATGCAGACCTTGACTAGGTAGTCAAACTTGAGGTTGGTGCATTCCTATTTGATCAATGTCTCTAGAATCTGGACACTCTGGTGAGGAGTAGCACACACCCTTTCCTCCAGATGAGCCTAGATAGAGTAGTCTAAAAATTTTAGATTGGTCACATATTGAGGTCCCAAAAGTCTGGAAAGTTGTCTTTCAGGAATCCCTGGCTCTTAGAAGCACGAAGACACAGAGCGCCCTCTTCAGTGAAAAAAAGGTATTTACGAACTTGTATAGTGCCCACGGTAGTACTTTCTTATCCAGAAGTTCGATTACAGCATCTGTATGGGGCCGTTTCTTTCTCTCACACCACTCAAAAAATGATTCCGGTTGCATTTTTTGTTCTGAAGACATGTTTCACTGAAACTGAGACATTGTCTGGATGTTCAGTTGTGAAGTAGCGACTGTTTGACTTATTCACCGTGGCATCCACGGTGAAAAAAAAATTCATAAGAAAAGAGCAAAACCTTGCTTAATTTTTTGTTGGCCGAGAGAAAATTTAGAATCTTCTTTTCTCTTTCCAACCGTCTCAGCTAGCTTTGTTCTGCTGTGATAAGATGTCTTGTCCTCTTCTGTGACCAAAGTCATTCAAGACTGAAAATAATAAAATGTGTACCACTAGATCAGATCAATCCTGTAGATACATCAACATTCTTAAACAGCTCTGATTAAGCAGACTTTTTGACTCATGAAAAAATAAATTATAAATTTCACTGCGAAAGGAAGTCAGTCTAGGAACATTTACATCGTATAAATCTGCTCGAAAAAAATGAAGGAGGAAATCCTTAATTTGGACGAGTTACCTGTAAATACTCTTTTTCTAGGTCCACATGACGAATTTTTGTCGTACTCTTTTGTTTACTTCATAATAACTTGGTTGCAAATGAACGAGCTTTTCTCTGCGCATATGACTGTATTGAACTCAATGTGCGTAGGTTCGGATCATGATCATTTCTAGAGAAGGAAATAAACATTATGTAAATGGGCATCAAGAACAATTCCTAGTTCAGATATAGAGTAATTGTAATACTTTAATGAATACTTATCTATACTAATAAAGCAATGTGTGTCTGTTTTAATGTATAAATATATGACAACGAGTCACAGGAATCGCTGAACATAGTGTTCCATGATGTATATCATAAACGTATTTTGATCTAAAAATTATAATGTACTTGTATCAATAAAATATTGCAGACATGTGTAAACAGCATTATTATAATTATTTGTGTTATTTGTCAGTAAATTTTTATTCAATTAGACCATAACTGCTTATACTTCAGGAATATTAAAAAAATCTATATTGTCTAGAAAATACAAAAAGACCATATCCATACAACAATTGCATGCAAAAATATCAATAAATATGTCTACTAGCACCTTATAATTATATCCCTGCATAATTATGTAGATTTTTTTGATAAAAGCTATAAAAAACTTTTCGTCATTACTTAAAAAATATTTAGTAAAAAAAAGTGATTTATCAAAATACTACTTATTCGGCCTTTTTTTTTTTCTAAACTTTTGTATTCAATAATATCTATAAGGAATATATAATATTGTTACTCAAAAGCATAAAATGTATACAGAATGGCATATTAATTAAGAATTAATTATTTAGTTAACGTGGTAACCATAACAACTTAAAGATTGGTTTTGAAGGAGAGCAGTTTAGTTGCTATGACATTTTATTAGATCATCATTTACAATCACCTGTGAGGAGGGAAGGGGGGAGTAGATGAACGAAATAAATAAGGATATTAGCAAAAATTACTCCAATGTTGATACTTAGTTCTATACCGTTTCTAACAAGGTCTTACAATTATAACTCAGCAAAAAATTATCAAGACTCAAGATGCTGTACCTTCTATGTGCAGACACAAATGTTCAATCATGGTTTTAATATAATTGAATGTATGAGGAAAGGAAGTTCACTACTCATGAGTAAAATAAGAATAACAATAGTTGAGGATTTGAAAAGATCATATTCATGACGGGGATTTTTCTTGGGAGAAGCATGGACTAGCATATATTTCTTATTCATCTTTTTCTTTTTTTTCCTTTGGTGAACATAATTGGACTTTTTTGAAATATCTTTCTTATTAAAACAAAAAGAAAAAAAAATCATAATTTTTTGATAAAAGAAAAAAAGAATAACGTTTGTTATATTTAAAAAAGTTTGAGAGGGTAATATTGTTTTTTGACAAATGTATTCAAAGACTACCAGGAGTATATCACAATGTTCTAGGATATTAAGTTGGTACTCAAAACTTGGAGTTGCATTTTATGAAGATTTTTGTTCGTTTTTTATTAAGAGGTTTCATTGAGCAACCAAACGACAGCTCAAACAATTACTAAGAAGTTTATTTTTATCCCATGTATCTTAGTGTAAAAATGGCCCAAAAAAAAAAAAAGTGCCATATTCTTAGCGTTGGTGTCAGTACTATAAAGGCTGCAGAGACCGATGTTATCTTTATCAAAGACTGCTTATAATATTAAGAAATCCAGAACATACCCATGTACCCCAGAATAACCAAAAATTATGGTGCAAAAATACCAGGTCAATCTTATCTCCTGGTATACAGTTAATTATTTTCAATCCGGAATGACATTCGTTTAAATTACGGAGAAGGACGACAAAACATCATATATCTGAACAAAGAAAGCTGAGACGGCTGGAAAGAGTAAAGAAGATTCTACATTTTCTGAAGAGCAACAAAAATTCGGGTTAAGTTTTTTCTCTTTTCTTACGACAATGATTTAACAATTGATGTCATTGTGAATAATTAAAGCAGTTAAAACATCACAAACTGGTTTTGAGCTGTCTTATTTTGATTCAAATACAAAAATGGATTTATTCATTTACTTATGCTGCTGCAAGTTTTGGGTCCTCATTCTGTTTGTATATTATTTGTAAATTTCAATTCCAAATTGTATTTTAGGGGTAAGAAAAATAAATGAAAAGATAAATTCTTTTTTTTTATTAATATTTATTATGCCCCTAACTACAAACTGTAACACCGTCTTTTTTATATTATTCAAGCCCCATCAAACCATAGAGTTAATTTATGCAAGAGCTAGGTAATATACAACACGTATGACTAATCCATAGACTAACAAAGCCATCTAAAAAAGTGATGTAATAAACACATTTATATTCTTTGGGACGTGTAAAAATAGTTTACTTTACTTAAACATGCATCATTGCACTTTTTTTTAATTATGGATGTGTTTCAAAAGAATAAGGGATATTTATGTTTATGTTATATTATTTGTGTTGATAAATGTGAGACTGTGACAGATTTAGCTACATATTATACACCTACCAATTCTTTTATTTATTTTCCTGTACATAAGTGAATCTTTTTATATATACTAATATAATCCTTAAAAAAGACAAAGAGATTTGGAAAAAAAAAAAAAAAAAACCTTTGCCAAAATGTTATTTTAATGAATACCTTTCTCCAATGAATCTTCATTAGAGTTGCACTAATCATATCCATACAAATAATGTGGGTTTTAGATACGTAAGGGTATATATTTCTCCTTTACAAATGTGTAAAGACGTGTATGTTAGAAGGGGTGTACGAAAAATTGGAATGTTTAAAATAATTCAAAAATTTTCAAACAAATTTCAAAAATTATTTTTTTTTTATTAAAACTTCAAAATAACATACTTTTTCGAAAAAAATTTAAAAAATCAACAGCTATTCACAAAAAACTATACTTTTAAAAAAAAAAAAATTGAAAATTAAATTTTTTTGTAAATAAAATAAATAATCTATAGCAATTTACAAAAAAAAAAAACTTATGAAAAAAAATTCAAAACTTAATTTTTCTTTAAACAAAGTTTAATTAATTATATTTTTGCAGAAAAATTTCAAATATTAAATTTTTTGGACAACATTTTTAAATTCCATTGCTATTCACAGAAAATTATTTATTTTTTGCAAAAAAACTATGAAATATTACATATTCTATTAAAAAACATTACATTCTATATTGCAAGGGGGCTGCAGTTCCTACAACCCACCCCCTGCAGACGCCCTTGATTAGGAAAGTTTGTGTTTCAACTTTATTCGAATTTCAATTAGTAATAAATTTTGAAAAACGGGATTTTTATTGTATCAAGAACAATGCTAATACTAATTTAGTACATGGAATATATTTTTTTGTTTGAACCTTTCTTTAACCCTTTCAATTCAAACAATTTAGAATTACACAACTCCGACTCCTCATCTCCAGCTTACCGAATAAAAATTTTGGTGAAGGACTCTGTTTGAATACTATCTAGTAATTAATTAAACAGAGTGTCGATTAGTAATGAGACGATTTAATGGAATGGAGGAATCGTTTGTTTATTCAGGAAACGGAATCGGGAAAATAGTGTTTAATTTGTGATTCTGATTATTATCCATTAATGGTATTAACCTATTTATTACTTTCTAAGTTATGAAAAAAAAATCCTCAAATTAAGGAATCTTTCCTTTTTACTAAAAATTTTGAAATATAAATATATTTAAAATTTAATTTAATTTCGTAATTACTTTTTCAAAAATTAAATTTTTCAAATATTTTCTCAAAAAATAAGAGAAAGAAAGGTAAAAGGAGATTGCCGACCCGGCAGTTTACAATATGGCGAAGCACGCGCGCACAGTTCATTCTGTTAGTACTTGCGCTTCGCTCATCTTTCTCTCTCTCTGTTTAATTATCCCTCTTCTCTCCTTCTCTTTGGTGGTGGTATGTTTGCATTGTTACGAAGCTAGATTATTAACGCAGTTAAACTTTAGAGCTGAGGAGGCCCTCCCTCCCCATCAATCTTCTCTTTTTCGGCCAACCTTTTCCATTTGAACTCATTTAGTGCAGCCAAAGCTAAACGACTCGTGGGAAAAACATCATGGTACTGTGCTATAGACAACAAACACTGCAACTTGATTACAACTTTCGAGGCCACTCGCTCGAAATTGCTGGTTCCCCCAAAACCACACAAACGTTCGTGGTTTGATGGATTCCCTTTTTTTTTTAACTTCAATTTTTAAATACGTTTTTGAAATAAAAAAATTCTAATAATATTTGATGTATGATTTTTTTTTAAACTTCTTTTAATTATTTTTTTGCTTCGAAAAATTTTAATTATTTTTAAATTGTTGAAATTTCAAATTGCATATTTGAAAATTTTTTCAAAGATGTTTTTATTTGAAATTTAATTTTTGAAATTTTTTGCACAAAAATTTTAAAAACCTAGCCCCTTCAAAAAAATCCTTTGGACACCCCTAATAGCAAAATTGTTTTTTTGACTATTATTTAAAATATTCAAGTATAGCTAATTTTTGCTAGATTTGTAAGTTTTTGAAATTGTCCCATCATTAGTGGGTACCAAAAATATACAGTAATATCACTAAATACCGAAAACTTGAATTTCATTAAATCAAGAAAAGGCAAACCCCAACTAATTAGGGATATGTTTAAATACTATATTTAGCTAAGATAATTATTCAATATGTCCTCTCTCAAATGTAATAACATTCACGACATACAGTCAAACAGAGTTGTAGCTTGTGGCGATGAAAGTCGTATACATGATGTACCACACTGTCATGTTGGCAGATTGGAGCGAATCTAAATCTGCAGGAAAAGTGCAACAGCCATTTTTCTGGAGGAGTGACACATAAAGACAGTCTAGAAGTCAGCCATATTTATTATTACAAAAGGTTTGTGTTTTCTTGGAGATATTAGACTGTAATTGATGTATGTATGCTGTAGGCTGTCCAGTTGGAGATAAAAACGTTTTATGCAGGCTTCCTAGCACCGATGCAGAAGAGAATGCATACGTGTTGCCTTTTTGTTCTTGCCCTGACATTTTTAAAGTTAGATGCAGAAAATATAAAAAAACTTGATTATGTTTCTTTCTTTTGTTGTTGAGAAACCGTATGAAACCATGTGCATATGATGAAAATATATAATTGAAATGATACTACAAGTTTTGGATACCTACTTTGCAGTACAAAAAAGTTTTCAAATGCTACTAAAATTATATTATTTTAGGTCATATTGTTAGGCCACACATTTATGAAAAGGCAAGAATTATTTGTTTAATCTATAAAGATTCAAATGAATAATGATGATTTATTTTGTATAACATAATTTTGAAGGAGATATATTTTAAAATTATTAAAAAAGTTACTTTTTAAAATACTCTTATTGTAGAAAAAAATATATAAATAAAAAATTTAATCTTTGCTAATTTGAAAATGTAAAAATATAGAAATTATTCGTTCTATACGCAATAACACAAAAATTATTGTGTTATTTTTCCCTTATGGATCCATTAAGATATATAAAACAATAATGTTTTGTATATTTTTTATAGGTAGGACAAATTTCTATAACTTTTTTTTATGCAAAGTGATAAAGATTTAATTTTTTGTGAATAGCTATTGATTTTTTATTTCAGTATTTTTTTCTCAAAAAAATACCAAAAGAAAGTCCCCCCACCCCCGATAAAATCCTGGGCACGCCTATGCACTAGTTTGTGGTAGATTAATTTTACTGCAAGTGCTTTTAGGGTGACTTTAAAAAAATTACCCAACCTCTGGTCTAGACTGATTTTTAAATAGGATCGATCGAGGCTGAATTTTTATGGATTACCGATTAATACGTAATTTTTGTGTATATCCCTGTCTAAATGGAATTTTTCTTTGGCACAAAACTTGTTTAAATGATCAAATTAGTTTGACATACTAAAAATCATAACAGTCTCAGATCAGTTATGATCTTCACAACGAACTTCAACTATAGCTATATGAATTCCCCTGTAGTAAAATGAATAGTTAATAATTTGAACAAACTCTTTTTTTTCATGTGTTGTTTTTTTAAAGTCTTTGTATGAAGAAAATCATTTCTACTACTTTCTTAGAGCATTTTTCGGAAAGTGTCATGGTATTTTATATAAGAATAATATTGCTTTCTCTAAGAATCTTATTCTTTTAATAACAATTAATCAATGATTAATCGCACACACTGCAAAAATGTGGGCAAAAAAGAAGATATGTAAATGAAAAAGAATTATAATATTTGTGTTTAATATTATGGGGGCTCTCATAAATTGAGGAAAGATGGAGGCACTCTGATATTGTAGACATCAACAGTTCATATCTTCCCTTATTTTTTGCTGAAACATCTCTAAATAAAAACGAAAAAAAGGATTTTTTTCAATATAAAATGCCTGTAATACTGCCACACTTCATTTTGGAAAAATGACATATCACTATGCGGAGATGACGATATGCATTGTTTCAGATGGTTAGCTTAGTGTTGAAATGTTTACATTTTGATCAATGATGTCGTATCTACAAATACATATTATACAACAATATATAGTAATTAAGGTAAGACGGAAAACAAAAATATGAACAACCAGATATTGTGTGTTGCACCTACGTACTTAACAAATGGAACAGTTAAAAAATATAACAAGTCTGCCAAGTTCAACAACCTTTTTTGCTTTGCTTCATTTCATTATTCAATTACGTAAAAAATGGAGATTCTTTCAAGAGGTGTGAATTTGATAAATTATATTCTTGGTGCCTTTTTCAATAAATTATTATTTTTATTAATACGAGGGAAATTGCCCAAACGAAAATTAATCTAAATAAAATTTCTCGGAACACATAAAATTTTATCCAAAGAGGGTATCGAAATGGAATAGAAATTGAGACAAAAAATGTTCAGCTTAAATTTTTCACTCAATGCATTTTTAGGAATCGAAAATATGAATATGAAACTTGTTTTCTTTATGAATTTGTGAATAAAAATAAAGATGAGATGGGTTTTGTCAAATTTTAATGATAAATATGAATTTTATTAATCATACTATATTTTCAATCAATCACTATTCAAAAAGAAAATAAAGAAAATCAATCTGAAGTTGAATACTGTAAATTAATAATATACGTTTTCAAAAAACTAAATTGTCTTGAGATAAAACTGTGTTGATGTAATGCAATTGCATGAGTTTCTAAGGTATAGTTGTTAATAATTTCGTATTTTCAAACTCAAATATAAAATTAGGCTTTTTGGTAAAAATATTCCGTCTCAAGCAATTTTCTTGGTACTATCAAAATTTCATCTTCCTTCATCAAAAAATTAAAAATGAAGGATAAATTATCATAAACTTAGGGTTATTTTGCCAATGATTGCAAATATAGTATTATTAGCTTGGATTAAAAGCCTAATTTATGTTAATTAAAGAATTTTTAGCAAAGAAATATATCTTAAAAATATATAAGTAAATACATTTAGTTGATTCAATTAGTATTGTAGTCTTAGGTGAATGCTTCAAAAGTAAAAAAAAATTAGCAATTAATCAACAAACATTATTTGTAATCAAAATATAAAAAAGACTCAGGGGACTCATAAATGTTGTAAATGGAAACTAGATATATTGTTAAACAAAACAAGTCAATCCAAACATTTTGCCAAAAAACAGACAAACAAAAGGTTATATCAGTTCTTAATTTTTGACTAAATAACAGTCTTGTCTCTTTTATAGGTCCTTGAATAACGTCACATAGTTTAAAACACCCTCTAAATGACATCATTATCATTAAAATAATAATGTAATGTTCTTTAAAATATCATTTATATCCATTCCAGATAATAAAAGTTTCCTATTATTCTAAATTAATGCTGTGTCTAATTCGGACGTGGCCATAAGATTTGAAATCCTTTATTTCAATTTATACCATTATTGTTTACGACTTCTTAGTGCTTAAAAATCATTGTAATTTATTCACATACATATTCGATGGGTAAACACAAAAAAATCCAAAACAAAATCCCCAAAAAGATTTATAGATAAATATATTTAAAGACACCAAATAAATTTAAGCATGTATAATTTAGAACTTTATAACTTTTTAGGATCCAGATGCAGAACTGAGCTGAACAAGACCAAGAATGAACTTAAAAGGGACCTCAGTCTTAAATAAGGACACAATATTACTCATAACAATTATTCTCCTATAGGAATGACCTTCATCATTTATATAAAATTCTATGAGAGAGGTTTGAACAATTGAAAACCTTCAAGTTTTGTTCAATTACTCGTAAATGACTCGTATTATAAATGAAAAACTTTTATACGACCAATTTGAAACTATTTACATATAGATAAATTAACTAAATAATACTTTGAATATTTACTTTTTCTGTGATTCCCATTTAAGTATAAAATGTTTTGTTTACTCTCCACTCAAGTCATAGTTAAAAGCACAGTTGACAGCTTAAAATTTTGTTTGATTTGTTGAAAAAACTAAACATTAGTTTATTTTAAATCAAGTAACAATGATAAAGGGTCTGCATTTAAAAAATACTTTAATTTCTGTGAGACACCTTCATGTATGTGCATGTAAACTTTAATCATCTAAAGTAATATTTGACATTCCTTACTTTTATATTGACTCTATTAAATGATTTTTGAATAGCATTACCTACCCTTAAAGGTGGTTATATATGTAATAATGTACTGATGACATGCAAAATAATATATTTTGAAGAAGAAGACAAAAATGCAAATTCAATTTCGTTTCCTTCAATTCATATACTTACAAATGTAGCTATGTATTTTTTGATTTAATTTAACGTCAAAAGTAGGTAATGAATTTAATAAATACAAACTTTTCTTTATGTTTGAGACTTTTACATAAAACTAAATGGGGACGACTATTATACAAAACGACAAGATAACCCCTCCCCTCTTCCCCTCAAGCTCTCTAAAAGGTATAATTAATTTAATTAATTACAATTCCTTATTACAATACTCAATTATTAATTAAATATACCAATCTTTCAACAAAACTCTGTTTTATCACGGCAAAACATCAATAAAACTAAAATTTACAATAGATTTGGTTGTCAGCTTTCGATGTTTTTTCTTCTTTTCCTATAACCAGTGAGTGCTCTGAACGTTAAAGCAATCAATGTTAGCTGTGAACAAAAATTCTAGATTTGGGAGAAATTCAACCATCTACAAAGATATTTTGTGTTTTACTTATGTTTTTATTCGGAGAAAGTGTTGCATGATTACAAAGTAATGAAGTGTTATCTGTAAAATATTGGTACTTTTGATACTATGTAATTTTACTTCATTTCCGTGTTATTGCCCTTCTAATCTTAACCCATGTGTTTTTTTGAGTTGTTCAGTAACTCAAGCTTTAAAGTTGATATTTAAACAATATAAACCTTTATTTAAAAAGGGATATTTTTTTAAGCTTTATTTTTAAAGTAAAATGGATAAAAATACTTTTTGTAATGAATATGCGAGTATCATATATTATAATTATTGATGATATACAGATATCAAATATATGAGCTGATTATTATTTATTTTTTAGCACAAACTATGACTTTTTGGGAAGTACTCGACAACAAGGAATACAGTTAATCCGTTTTAGATGTCCTAAGAGCTATATCAAAAGTCATTTACACTGTTTGCCATAGAAGACGTTTTTTTTTCTTCTCATGTTTAATGGAAAGAATAAAAAATAAACAGTTGCCACTAGCCAACCATTCTTTGTTATTCTGCAGCTTATATATCTTCATTTTTTACCAAAAGGAACATACTTGGACTATTTTCCGTTGACATGTCAAAAAAACCACTTTAATAGCAAGTTTTGGTTTATAACTTCAGATATATGCATTAATATATATGTATAAAACAACCCAAGATCGTTTTTTGTCTTGACAATGAGATCTAAGGCCATGTTAACAAGAATTCTGTTTTGCCCTTAATAGTACTAACCTGACTAGATATCATCAATTCTGTCACAGATGAGGAGTATTTCTCCATGTATTTCAGAGAAGTCTATTTGTATGTCGTCTATAAGTTTGAGCATCCGTTACTTTTCTTCATATTCTAACGTGAGTATTGTGTTTATTCACACCGACATTTTATGAATATTTATCTTTATTTGTCGTTAATGTTTCTTATAAATATTAGTAAAAAGATCGAATACTTTTTTTATATTTGCAATTTCATAATCTAATATAGTATTTAGTTGGAGAAAATATCCTCTAACTTGAAACTCTTGAACTTCTATATCGAGAGGGAGTTAGAGAGTGAGGCCTGTATCACCTCACTCAACAAGATAAAGTCCCTTAAGGCCACCATCAAAGATGTGGCTCAAACCTCCTGTTTCCAGCCATCATTAAAGCCTGCCCATCATTCGGTGGAAAAATTGAGGCAGTCACATTAAAAATAAAATCATTGTTGACATCTATTATTCTAAATTAATTCCAAAAAAAAAAATCGTCACAATGCATTTATCCAGGCTCTTCATGAGGTCAAACTTTATCAAATTTTATTAATGCATAAATATGACAAGATATTTTACTTACTGACGTAGATAAGCAGCTAATGAAATCACGGAGGAGGAAATTTCATAGATTTCTACATATTCATAAAAGAATCTAGGTTTAGTATCAAAATGTTTTTTTTTTTCAAATGATTTGAAAAAGATGCTGCAATTATGTGTGGGAGTTGCGTTTAGCATTTACAAAAGGTTTATATTAATAAGTTCATTATGTAAGAAGCTGTGGGATTCATTAGTCTAGCTTATATAAGTTATAACAGTATCTATAATTATAGCAATGGCATCTTAAAAATAAAAGAATTAAGCTCAAAGAGATTTAGAAACAATTATTAAAAGGCATATTACAGCTAAAATTAGTTTTTTATAAATGTTAAGAAATATTTTTTCTTGTAAAAAAATGAAGAAAAAAACAGTTTGATAACTTATGCGGTCTTTGAAGTTCTAAGTTTTACAATTACATGTGATTTATTCAATAAGTTAATTTTTGAATTAAATAGAACAGTTTATAATAAACAACTATTAATAAACAATCTTGCAAAAAAGTTTAACTCAGTTTTCGTGTAAAATGATTATTTAAAAAAATAAACCTTATACGAATACTATGTTAGTGCACACTTTTTCTATTTACATTTAACCCTACGTTAATGAGTTTCCTTTTATAACGGGTTTGTTTAACTGGGTAAAAGAAGTGACACTTTTGACCACGTCACCTCTTGTGTGGCTCGATTGTATGATATACTTGTTTACGCATTGAAAAAAAAGTTATAGATTATGTTAGTATAAATACCCCAACAGATGATATCATCATCCATTTCGATAATGAGCAACTCAATAAAAACTTCCCTTCAACAAATTATTATTAAAATCAGATTATAAAAAAAAATTAAAGGAATTCAAAGTAAAAACAAAAGAAATATTATCAAATTTATAGAACCTCGATTAAAAATTGATTCTTACCAGAATAATGACTAAACAAGGAATTTCTAAGATAAATAAAAAAAATGCTTATTATCTGATTTAATGTTGCATACTGAAAGGTATTGCCAATAAAAACTATTTTAATAAATATTGTGTATAATGTACAAGCACATTAACGAGGATTAAAATTTGAAAAGGCGAAAAAAAAAACTAATTAAAAAGTAGTCTAAGGTACAAGGAACGATAACGAGAAGAATTATTGTTCTAACAAAAGAGTGCACAAATACTTTCATGACCTTCTTTTCAATTCCTCCATATATGAATATTTTGTAATCAAATTGTTTGAAAAAAGTTTATACGTATATTCATAATATGTTTTTATTATTTAGTTTTCAAAGAATAAATTAAGTTTGAATTTGTTAATATTTTTTGATTCAGTAATTTTGTATATTTCAAAAACTTTTTTTTTGCATATTAGACATGCAAAAAAGGTTGATATTCATAAATTATTACCTAGGTTTTTTTTTCTATATATTACAAACAAACATATATTACTATTAGTTATTTTCAATACGAGCATAATGTAGGTACATGTTTGAGCTTAGGTAGTTTTACTTTTTATTTTTAACAGTTGAACGATCAAGGGAGCCATATATTTTGATAATCCTCTAGTGAGTTAGGCGCATTTCATATTTATAAATAAATAAGTGGAACAACACCGTCTTATGTTGAAAATATGGTCTTATTATAGAACATAGCCAATGGGTTTTATTTTTACTTTAAATTATATTAAAGAACAATATTATCTCTAAATATACACTGTCCACATTGAAAATGACTTTTTTGAATTTGACATATCTACTACCTGCTATATGTATAAAATTTGTAAATACTTAAGAAATGGATTCTAAATTTTCCACTTCAAACGTTTCTCAGAGTCGTATGGACTAATTTGTCAATAGGGTCTGTGTGCACTAAAGGTAGATATGGTGTGGAAATCACTCAATTTTTCTCGGCCGAAAAGAATAAAAATTAGTCGTAATTTCTGAACTGGAAGAATGGAATAGCTATTTTTAGAGATAGCATGCTACTTCTTCAATTGAAGAGTTTGTATGGGAGCGACAGAGTTACTAAAAGTTATAAAGAAGGCTTAGAAATACTAAAGGCAAAAGAGCTTATTCTAAGAGTCTATAAGCAATAAAGTTTTCCCTCCTTTAAATTTCATGAAAATTCAAAGTTTTATGGACTTTTCTAAACATAGAATGCCATAACTTAAGTCTATGTATGAAAGCATAATTTATTTGGAACTTATAAATAACTTGATGAGGATAGTGGCCATGTTTATTTTAGAGAAGAAAAGAGAGAGAGAGAACCTGACAGATGTGAGTGGTGCATAGTGATGTAAATTTGTTAGGGGCCCCGTTTTTTTCTAGAAATGGTTATCTAGAAAATTAATTTTCTTTTCCTTAGCAGTTGTCATTATTATTTAATTCCTTAGTAGTGAACATACTTTCCTTAATGGATTCATTATATTCCAAACCCTATTGAATATTTGTGCGTGCTTATATCTGATAAGTTGCAGAGTTATAGTTGTGAGTCCTTTTTGGACTCAGAGTAGAATCAAGGATTATATGAGCAACTTTAGAAAATTTGATTGTTTATTTCCTTCTTCCCCTTCTCCCTTGTCACAGCTGATTATAGCTTATCTCCTTAAAGCATTTCTCTAATTGTCAGGGTTACTATGTTGATTTTCCGTTTTTTGTTTGTTTTAATATGCCCATTATATAAACGATTTACATCCCTAATGAGGCTTAATTGTCTTTGATTAATATCATAAATTATTTGCCATAATTGTAATGAAGGAAGTAACAAACTTGTCCTCTAATTATATTTATTGTTTAGTTCAAATTGATCAGAAAGATTTTGACGCACGTATTAATTAAGTAATTAAATGTTTTTGATTTTATAATTTGTGGTTTGACCTATGCAAAAAAAAAGAAGCTCTCGGGAAATTCATACAAATATTTATATATATTTACGTGTAAAGTAATAAAAAAAACCTGGCACGAATTGTAGATGATAAAGAGAGTGATATATTTAAGGCAGTGAAGCAAAACAACTAGTTTTTTAACTTTATTAATGGCCTTGAAATCAAATTATTGTTATTGTAATATAATGAATTTATTTATTTGTATTGAATCATTAGTTGAAATGATCAAGTTGTAGGTTGAATGGTATGTACATACAAACAGAAAAATTTGTACTCATAATTCAATTAAATAAATGTATAACAATAACCAACAATACATAAATACAAGTCTGATGATAATTAATTGATATAATTTTAACCTGAGGCTAGCTATACTCTTATCAAGAATTATCTATAAGTATGTGTGTATGTAAAACAGTAAAGTGGGTGGATGTAATATTCATTAAAGAGTTGTATATTTTTTATATTGATTCATTTAATAAATATCGTCAGATATTTTTTGTTTTACCTAAAAATATGTTTACAAAACTTTTAAAGAGTAATTTTTAACTATTTGAAATCGAAGACAATAAGAAATCAACGTAATTACAGTTGCTGAAGCAATGACGACTTATTTATCCAAAAATAAATAGATTAAAAAAAAAAAATATTTGTCTAGAAACGCTGAAGGTGCCATGGATTGTTCTATAACTAACTACTGAACTGTTATGAATTTACTGGTAATGAAAATTTGGAGTGAAGAATGGAGATGTATTACCCTTTTATCAGTCAGCTGTTGAAACTGAAACTGCCTGGCTAAACATTATTATTTATTCATTTCTATTTTGCAAATCTTGAGAGCTAAAGAATTATATTTTTTCAATGTTCTGATCCGTAATGTCTTAGAAAACAAAATTAGCTGTCTATTGCCAAGAAAACATAGTCCTATTCACCAGCAGGATACACTAACGAGAAGAGAAGTACGATCATAGCACTCCTCCGTATTACTGTCGCAGAAGTCATTAAATAACTGGCTGGGGCCACGAGAAAGACAATTTGCAATGTCTCCAAGCGGATGAAGGTTGGAGAAGACCTCAGACAATCTCCAGGATTAGGCAGGAAAACCTCCTTGTCAGTCAACTGCCTGAAGTTGGCCTTTAAGATAAAGTGGATTTCCTCAATCCCTGAAATGGCCAAGACGATGAACAAGTCCCCATCAGTGATGTCAAGGGCTCTAAAAACAGGCAAGAGAAAAGTCGAATTGGGGTATTCCTCTGATCGAGTTGTAACAATTTGGAATGTAACAGAGGATCACCTATATGTCTTCACAACCAAACATCAGGCTATGTCTGGTTCCCTTTAGGATAAAGACTGAAAGCTGATGAGTTTGTCAAAATTCTGGACACCAAAGTACCGCCAACAAGATGGAGCACTTGCCCACGCCATAAAAAAACAACCAAAAGTGACTCAACGCCAACATGCATTTCTGGATTAAGACTTCTAGCCACTGCAAATCCCATACCTCAAGCCTAGACTATTCAATCTTTGCACAGGTGGAATCCAAGGTCTGCAGGAGACGCAACAACAGTGCCTTACTCTGAAGACCTCCGCCAATAAGGCATGATCATCCATGAGGTCCGAGTACATCTGCTACTACCAGGAGCTCACCATGAATTCTGAAGGGCGGATACACTGACTAAAAAAATTTTTTTGGTTTCAATTAATAATTAAAAGTTGATAAACATTCCGAATTCACCCAGGATCCTGTCCGGGACTTCAATACTTTTTCTGTTAAAATGTGTAAATAATAACCGTTGGCTTAGTAATTTAGGTAGGTAATGTTGTTATTTGATACATGTATATACTAGTGTTACTGGGGTACTGATGCATTTAACACTAGAACGGCTGTAGTTACATACAACCTTGACAAACCTTGTTATGATATTTTGTTATACCTCCCAAAAAATTTCATACCATAAGTGATATGAAAATGAAATCTTTGACAATTCCAGATGATTTCGTGTATTTGGCCGTAATTTAAAAAAAAAATGTTTTTTCTTAATTAAATCCGAAAATAGTTAAATCAAGTGAATTATTTTTTTTTTCACGATGAGTGTTTCATATACTTTCTTGTTACATATAACTGTATCTATCACAAAAACACTGGAAAACCACCGGCATTTCCTCTGTTGATCTTATGAAAATGATTTTTTGGTTTTTGTATATGTCTAAGGACATGTAAGGTTACTTTTTGTATTTGACGTTGTAGTCGTCAATGAATGACATTAAAACACACACAAAAACATATGTAGATATCGATGACACAAAAAAAAAAATACAGTTCTCATGCTAACAACTTCGTGTAAATTATATTGTTAAAAGAACTTACAGAAATACAGAGTAACAATTAAATGTACATATATAATATAGGTATAATTTACTATTTGAAAATCATAGAAATATATACCGTTATGTTTTTAATTACAAAAATGAATTCCATTTGCGTGAAATAACATATTTCATAATGCTTAATTTTTTTACAAGCATAGAATAAATTGTAGAAAAAGGTTGGATAATGTGATAGTGTTCAATTACATACTAAAACCCCTCGATCCATACCTCATCATGATTTTCCAAAACATTGGTGAATAATATGGCGTATTTATGTTTTGGGCAATATTTCAACAATTTTCAAAAGAAATATATATAATGTCAAAAATCAATTGACAGTTCATTCTTCTTTACTATGAAAATAATATAACATCGTATTTGTTTATAATGTTTTACACAAGCTATAATAATTCAACAAAACATCGTTTAGAAAACTGATTAGTATAAAAATAGCAAAACAATTGACAACAAACGAAGTAAATTTTAGTTTTTAAAAATCAATCGTTATCTGTATTGTATTTATTAACCTTTCCGTGCTCCAAAAAGAATCAGGGTAAAAGGGGCCAAAGGCAGTTCATAGCTTGAAGTAAATTTTCCCAAATTACTATAAAACTATAACAATGGTTATAAAAATTATTCACAGGTAATTAACAATATATCATTTAAATTCAACCAATAAACCTGATTAATAGCAAAGAAGCATCAAATTCAACAGCTATCAGTTGATTACAATATATTTTGTTTTGTTTTAGTAAACACCTTGATTGTATCTGACAACCTTTACTTCTAAAAAGAAAAAAGCCCAAAATCTGTTAGTAGTAAGCAAATGTTTCCTAACTGTGTCATTAATATTCATTGATTCTTTGGAAGTGTTCATCTCACCCTCGCAGTATCTTACTTCAATTCAGCCAATCAATGTTCAGAACACTGATTCGTAACAAATAAGTAGAAAATCGAGAGTGGACATTAAAAAACAGTTTTTGTAATAGTGAGGTTAGGCCGACCTTGCATCCATTTTTATTAATAAAATTATTAAATATGTTTTTTTACAAAAAAATACAATTCCTGTAGGAAATAACTCTTGTTCTGACCAATTAAGTACGGAAATAAGTAAAAAAAAAAAAAGTGTACTTGCAACATATAATTATAAAAATCGTATCTATTTTTTAGCCTACCCGTTTCCTTAGAATTGGTAATCTGAAGAATGAGCTTTCTTTCATTAGCTGTTGTTATTGTCATTCAACTCCTGAGTAGTAAACCTCTTTTTTTGTACTACATCCAGTGTGCACATAAAAATCAAAGAAAAATCCTGAGGATTTGTTTTAGAGTTATAATTGTAAGTCGTTATTGGACCTAGAGGAGAATTGAAGATCGACATAGGAGTCATTCTGACCAATGGCCTTTTTTTTCCTTCTCCCCCGCGTAACAACTGCTTGTAGCATATCTAATGAGACTTCCTGACATCTAAGCTACTCTACTCCGAAACATTTATCAAATTTTCAGGGTAACTGTGTTGATATTTGGTTTCATTTTTTTAAAACATGACCAAAATACACGTGATTTTCATCGTTATCTGTGTAAAGAGCATTCTCTGGTTTGGGTTATTTAATTATTCATAAGTAAGGTGTTTGAAAGGAAACCTTTTCATCATTAAGATTCATACAACTCAGATCTAAACTGCATCCAACTCTATTTATTTACAATATACTTATGTATATATATTGCTTTATTTTTCACCAGAATGATTGGAGAACGAAATTTATAAGCATGTACCTTGTCATTTGCATAATGTTTAACGAGATACAAACCCCTACATATAAAAAAGGTCGGTTCTAAATTAGAGGTACATAAAAAATATTAAAATGAACAGACTTAAAATTTGTATTAGAATAAGTAAGAATACTTTTTACAAATTTAATCTTCTGTTACAATAAGCCAATTTATCATTCCAAGTGTCAACCTCTCTCCTGATTTAATGAACTTTCAATCGTATCAACCCTAAAATATTAATATTTATACATTAATGTATATTTTTTAGTCAGACTTTTTATACTTTTTTCGATTATTTTTGTTTGTTTGATGTACTAATATTTTTGACCGAGAATATTTCTGTTCCCAGCTTATATGATTGAAAATTCTCATTTTAACAATGTTTCCATTAAAAAAAATCTATAAATCCCGTCCTTTCATCAAAATTACCATGCTTAAAAATTCCCGAAATTTTGAAACCCTAGTCATAACTTGCAAATAGTGACGCGAATTTATAACGTTAACAACAATATCTCCAGACACTAACTCTCAATGGGGTTAAAATGAATAGGACTCTAATTCTGAACCACTCTGTACGTATTCAAATGTGTTTACATACAAACTAGTTTGCATTACATTATTACTGTCATTAATATTTGTGAAGTAATTATTTTGGATTTTAAGAAGCATTGCATGGCATAAAAGGTGCAATGAATGACTTAAAACAAACTTTAAAACAACAAAGCGTGATAGATTAAATTCACTCGCTGTGACTCTTTAGCAGCTTCTTGTGACGTATTCTTCAGCAGCAAGAGCACATAAAAAGGTGTTACTTTTGTTATATTCTTCTTTTACGAATATTAATTAAATAAATGCCACATGTTTATTTCATTTAATTATATCAATTAAACATTTGGTATTCCAGCACTTCCTTCTTTATTCGCATTCTAATCACACAAATATTCAACTACAACTCTTTATGAGCATATATTAATGTGACTCATCAGCACAACAGCTAACTAAAATGATGTTTTTATAAAATTGCGTCAGAAATATATTTTTTTT
Organism: Lepeophtheirus salmonis; assembly: GCF_016086655.4. Classification (NCBI taxonomy): domain Eukaryota; kingdom Metazoa; phylum Arthropoda; class Copepoda; order Siphonostomatoida; family Caligidae; genus Lepeophtheirus; species Lepeophtheirus salmonis. The sequence goes on from NC_052134.2 coordinate 8,278,343, forward strand.
TGTATTTCTTATATATATATATTCTTATATATTAATATAATTAACCTTCGGAGGCAACCCAAACTACATGTTAAGATCATTAAAAATACTTGTCATAATTAATGAAAAAATATTAGGATCAATTACATTTGAATGGCCATATTGGTTCCAAATAAAGTTGCAAAAAGTTAAGTGAATTTTTTTAACTGTTTTTATGTTCATTCACCATATATATGATGACGTTATAATACATTTAATGTATATTTCGTTTGATCCTATTGGAATTTGAATATAAAGCCCATAATTGAACGGCTTCTGTTTATCAAATATAAAATTAAGTAAATAAATTTAAAAATTATCTTTTTTTTTGTTACTTATTCAAGATTGTTTTAGCTTTGAAGAACAGCATATACACATACAAAAACATGTTATTATTACATATTTTAAACAAACACTTAAAATCCTTTCAATCAAAAATTCATTTATTGAATAAGAAAACTTGAGAAAAACTCTTAAAAATATACATACGATTTCTGACATGAAGATCCTATCAACTTCTTGGCCAATTACTCTACATTAATTATAATAAAATAGCAACATTTAAATATCATTCCATACAGAAGTTATTATTGACAGAGATATTTTCAAATAAATATATATAATTATTTTAATCTTTTTTACAGCAACTAAATGTTACTTTATCATAATTTATTAATGAGGATATATTATGTTTATAGGTGTGGCTACTTAGAACTAACCCTGGTTACAGACGTTGAGTCCATGCGTTTAATCATTACTTAGATGTATGTACTTGATATTAATGGTATGAATGTATAATCATTATAACATGCTCTTAGAAGGTTATTTTGCTAAACAATGCATTGTAGTTAAGTCGTTCCTATTATTCTCCATAACATATAACGAATATCTTATTAATTTACTACTATTATCAGAGTTTTAAGGTTTTTGTTTAGTAAAGCATATATTAATATACTTCAAGGCTTCAATTAACAGATTACTAAAGAATGAGTCAGATAGAAGATAGATGGATTAAAAATAGAGAGAGATAACATTAAAGAAAATGGTAAAGTGACTTTTATTAGGACATAAAAAAACATATATAGAATATTGTTACCACGACAAGCAGCATATGGAGAAATATGTCAGTCTTGTGTTGCTATTAAAAGTCATATATTTATTTTGTTTGAAGCTATGTATGAATATTTGTATATATATATATCACTTTAGACATTAGTCTATCGTACAATCAAGGATCTAATTTGAGTTATATTCTTTCATGTGTAAAAAGATAGTCTTATGTTCAGAAAATAAATCTATAATAGTTATTTTTACATACTTTAATGTGTGCTTTTCAAGTAATAAATTATATTTCCAAATATATAAATAGTGTAAAAAATGAAGGTCTAAAAAAATTATCCTTAGTCTAATGTCTAATGATATCAACAGCTATTTATAGTAAAACTTAAAATCAAAATAATAAATATGGCGAATTGAAGAATGTTTTGGATGAGATTAGCTAAGCTCCCATGACGTTTTATTAAATCAACTTCAGTCAACTGTGAAGAGGGAGGACGGAAAAGGAAAACAGAAGGGGAAAATACATTCGAACAAACGGGCAAGCCAAAAATAACACAACATTTACATCACTAGCAATTTATCATACAATAAATTAAGTTTCATATTTTATACTAGAGATTTGAAATCCTCGATTGAAGTAGTTTGACAAATTTTTGGCTCATAAAAAAATATATGTATAATCAATGGATCAACTAACATAAAGAAATGCAAATTTATTATTTATGATCTTTCATACTTGAACACTCAAAAAAGTACTCAAACCACGTGTTTAAAAAAAAAAAAAAGTGACAAATCTTGGTTCAAGGGGTGTTCATTTAATAAAGTATATACAAGAATAATTTGTAAGTTTTGGAAACAAAAACACATTCTTTTTTATTAAAAATAACTAAAAATCTTCGATTTTAACCAAAAATCCCAATATTTTTGTTATTAATAATTTCTAATTATCAGAAAAATCTTAAATTGCAATAACTTTGTTATAAAGCTAATTGTATTTATGTGTACAGTGTGGCCAAAAATAAACCTAAACTAGATCTCTTGAACATTTTTCAATTTGGCTAACGTATGCAAATAGAGTACTGTATTGTTTCTTTCTTTTCTCCAAGTTTCGTTCAGAAAAAATGAATTCTTAAGAACATAATCGGTAGATTATTGCCGCTCTCCTTCAGGCTTAAAAGTAACTAAAGAAGTTTACAGCCCTTCCTGGAATATCCCCCGTTCCTGTTTATGCCGTATAGAAAAGGACAAAAAATAACCGTACAATGTATTCTACTTCCATTATTGTCTTTGAGGTCATTTGAAGTGATGGGAAGAAGAAAAACAAGAGGAAGAGAAACATTTTTCAAACAACGACAGTCTGCCGACATGGAGGCCTACAAAAAGGTGCTTAGGTAAAATGCGCTACCCTTGTTCAATTACCCGATGGTGATTATTTTTAACAGCAGTATGGAACTCTCTGCCACACTGTGAAGAAGAACTTGGACCTCAAATTTCTGGCCTCCATCATCTCCCGGCCTCAATTCATTGTAGTGTCATGGGTGGAGCACAACGGAGATCAAGTCCGAATGCGCCTATCACTGCATCATTTACTCCCTCACGTTAGCCATGAAGGAGACATTTTTGGTCCCGTACATGAAGGAGATTGTTTCACCTTACTTCTAATAGCTGCAAAGTGTCGCAGCTGCCATTGCAGCTGAGATAAAATACTTTCAATACCGAAATTAATATTTGTAGATTGCTCGATTTAACCATTTTTAATTCAAAAGTCGACTAAATGATAAAGTTACACTTGTGAAAACAATTTTTGAGTATTCTTATGTTTATTTATTGTCACTCTATATTTTTGAAAAAAATCTTCAAATTTACATCTGTATTAATTTTTACAGATAAATTACGCATTAACAAAGTAATGCACTTGTTGGCACACGTATATTGATAATAAGTTATAATATACGTATTATTCATTAGTGTTTTTTTAATTAAATAGTTCAAAATTACGCTATTTTAAAATGTTCCATTTTTTCATTATCCTCTTCAAAAGTACTTAACTACTTTATAAAAAATATTTATCTTATTTTTACAACAAGTAAACAGCATATATATGATATAGAGCTGAATATTTTGAGCGTACGTGATCTATTCAAGTGGACTTCCGGGTAAACTTCAACATCCATCATTAAGAAGAAAAAAAGGATTAGTATAATTTAAAGCCTTAATTGGTTTTGCGGTCAAATTGTGGAATATTTATTGCAGAAAATTAACACAAGTATGTACAGATAGGTATATTATGTCGTTTCCTGAAGGTAAAGACAATCATAATAAGACCTTACTTGTATATATAATTTATGTAAATATTTATCTGCAATAATGTAATAACTTTATGTAAGTATACTTTTACAATATTTATTTAGACTACGTATGTCAATATTAACAATACAAAAACTTAAGGGATATAAGTAGATAATTAATTAATAGATATAAGTTATGCACAAAGAGTACGATTAACATATAAAATAATTACAAATATTAGTAGATGATGGTCTACAGTCGTATATATATATACGACTGTAGACCATTATTACTGACGTTATAAATTGCATCATCATTGAATAAGACGCCATCCAGGAGGCTTAAAGTTGATATTTGTGTTTATAAAATGAATTAATAAATCTTAATTAAACCTCATCAAATGTATGTACGAATGAAAAAAAAAATTAACAGTTGTAGTAAATATAACCGGATGTAAATGATAAACACTTATTTTGGAACTAAATCTAAGTAATATGGGTTCTAAAACAATTTACCTTATGTATATTTTGGCAAACATACATTTAGCAGAGAGATAATTTGAGGACATATTGCCAAAAATGATACTTGACATAATGATATATGCAATTAAAATGTAAATTAAATTTTAGAGGATATTATGATAAATCTGTATTATCCATATTCTATATATATCATAAAAGTATTAATTAGTATTCTTTTGCAGAATTTTTTTTAATATTAATTAATGATGATTATATAAACACACCATTGTAGTATGTGATTATAATTTATTTTAGATTTTTACCGTTGTAATTAAATAAATAAAATAATAAAGTGCTTTATCAAATCTCTGTTATAAAATCTACTTGATCATTTTTTTGTCCAAATATAATTAGTTACAATAATCTTTTTTGAACACTAGGAATGTTGATGATGTTATGAATCTAAATTAAAATTCTAAGCAGTTTTTGGGTTAGAAAATTATTCGTACTAGAGTACTGTTTTTTTTAAATAAGTAAAAGAATTTAAAGAAATAATGAAAATTCAAGATTCAGCGTCAAAGTAAACAAAAACACGTTGAAAGACTGCAAAGTTCACAACATCGCGTGATAAAACAACAAATTTATGGAAAGATACATGGAGAGGCGTTGCTACCTTTCATTCTAAAAAGCAGTGCTAATCCCTTAATTAATTATCATTTCACAAAATGGATAATTCATATGGGAAGAAAGAGCTCATTAAAAAAACTATTAGACACTTCATACAATTATCTGATTTGATTAATTATAGTACGTATCTTTGGCACCAAATTCAAAAGGAAGGTCCCTGCTCCTGCCTAATATTATGCTTGTTTGTCAATCCATGAGTACTTAACAATATGTATATTCCAACATGTCCAATAATAATTTGTTGGTTTCCCCACTTGGTTAATAACTTTAAAATGGTACGAAATCTTTGCTTGATAATTTCGAAAGAAACGGAGATATTTAATTATATTAATAAAAATAGTGAAAATGTATATGCACAGTGTTCATGCCTCTGATGTTGTGTGTACTAAATACAAGACAATAACTACTTTGATAAATAAAAATAATAAAAACCAGGGAGTTTATAAAAGAATCTATGGTTTTTTGTTTGAATAAAAAAATAATGAAGTATTCTTAGTCTTTTGTTGCTAGTTCTATGAGATAATGCTCTTATGTTAATAAGCATTATTTCTTTAAACTTATTAAGCTCATAAAAAACAAAAGATAGTATTTTACTTGTTAATAGAGTTGAATGTTGTATATTTATATATATCAGTATAGTTAGACAATGAATTACATACTTGTCTATCAACGCCTATACACATCTAACGTATTTGTAGAGAATAATACTATAAGGTAAGTACATTATACACTATCAGATCATAGTTTGATATGGTTGATATTCCTTTTCATGTGTTAAAATTGTATTAAAAAAATTCAATTTTCAACAATGAATCACTTTATTCTACATTTGTAAAGTTAGCTACCAGTTTGAACAACATTTATTTTTAATAAAAAGACAATTATAATATTTAATTTTTATGGAAACTAGAGATGTAGTGGTTTCAAAGTTATCCCATAGAACACTCTTTGATGTAATCATATATATCAGTCAGTGACGTTGTCTTAAATCAAAATGAATAATTGAGAGTCCAATCTAATTCTTATGGATGCGTCCGAATGAGACATAAATTCATCTTTTAGATTTATCTTTACTATATAACACCTTAATGATAATAGCCATTGACGTCATCACTAATTAATCCTAACCAATTTTTATCAGAATAACGAATAACAGGGCATGAGCAGACTAAATAAATATATTATCAGCAATGTGGCGTGACAGTCTTAAGCTATTTGTTGAAACTAGTAGTTCAAAAAAACTGGCGACTACTGAGAGGAATTTCCATTCTACTGTATATGTAAGTAATAACAACATTTATGGAAGTTGTTTTATTTTATTGTAAGATAACCCCACCCTCTGTTGCTTTGTTTACAAACATATATAAGTAAGTAATCCTCATGCCAAAAATAAGAATAATGGTATTCTTTTTTCGAAGATATAATTTTTTACTAAATTAACTCAATTGTGAAACTAAGTTATATTTCTTCACTAAACTTAGTTAAAATAAATTTTTTGGAAGGAACTTTCAAGCATATAAAATTAGAAAAAGCAAATTTAGGTATAAAAAACAACCATGTTTTATGAGTTTGATAAAGTGTCATCAATTTTTAGAGGAAATTTGGCTATTTTATTTTATAAACATATGAATAATAAGGTGTCCATATTGAATTACCTTCCATTTTTATATTTTTAGAACAAAAAAATTGACTCGAAGAATAATGAATAATTAGGTTTTTATTTATAAAATATTTTTGTGTTCGAAAAAATTATTTTTGTTGCTGATTCCATCAAATATAATTATATTGATAAAAGAATCTATAGGAAATAAATAAAATGATTTATAAATACTGGAATTCTAAAAAATTATAATCAATACGAAAAAATTAATTGCTGATTAATATCAGTAATCCTGATCATGTACTACAAGGATTGAATTTGGATTTTCAAAGATTTATAAAACATAATATTTTTTTAGTTATGTAATTGTTTATTATATATATTTAGAAATTGACGTACTTATCCTTCAATTAAGATTTCACGTTCAAGCATTGTAATATTTAAAATAATTGAGTATATTCTATTTCGTAAGAAAGAAACAAAACCTTGAAAAATGTTTACTCAAAAGAGCTCAATTTTACGCAACTGATTTTTAACTTTTCCTAAAAAGGAAGACTTACTTATTAGACTATTTGAATACAATAAGCAATATACATCCAGATTTTCAAAGATTTATAAAACATAATATTTGTTTTACTTATGTAATCGTTGAGTATATATATTTAGAAGTTGACGTACTGATACACTTTTTAAAAATTGTTTGAATTTTTTGTTTTGTTTGTTTTACCTCTTGGGAATAAGGAAAAACACAAAACAATGTAATTGATATATTCATTACATATCAAAGTGCATCAAAATGGAAGGTAACTCAATATATTGATATTTTTATTAAATAAAATAGTCAAATTTCCTGCAAAAAGTTGAAGAAACTTCATCTAACGGCATTAAAAATAATATAAAATTAAATATTTATTTAATATTTTTTGATGTCAAAGAAAAACAATGACATTAGAACTAAATCTAATTAATAAATACTAAATAATCCTCATTCAATAGGAAAATATTTATTACCAATTTTCTTTGAATCGATAAAAGACAAGATAAATAGGAAACATTTTTTCTCCTTGCAATTTTTATTGGTAAATCAAAGTTTATCTACGTAGCATTGATTCTATCTAAGAGTTATCTATCGAGTAAAAAATACGTCATCTTTGATCTATGAAATAAAATGTTTATTTATTTATTATCTTCTTCATTAATAAACAAAAGATTTATGAATGTATGTTTGAATGATGTAAGGCCATTATTTAAAGTGTTTTAAATATATGGTGATGACTCATTTTTATCAACGAGTGTGTCTACCTAAAATAAAGCCAGGTAGCATTCTAAAAACTAAACTTAAAATTTCCAGGCTGTTATTATTACTTTTCCCTGATTGAGGACAGAACGTCTAAGTTTGGAGTAGCTACGTATGAATGTACTCATAAAAAAGGGAGAGTAAGACTGATGATTTCTTGAGGAGTGATCTTATATATTATAGAAGCAATGTTAGTCTGTTTTTAGATACCTAATGCAATCATGGGTACTAAGGCTGGTATAGTAATAAATTTATGGTCTACACAATCGAAATCATAATTCATAATGATGTTCTGCTTTATTTTTAATTCTTATTATGGTATGATATGTAAATTATAGAGCTAGGCAATAGAAATAAATTTTGATAGACGATAAAGGTGTAAGTCCTTTTATTTGCTCATCACACTTTTACATTTAACTACACAGACTAATTCTAATAGAACATAGTTTTTATTAAGATAAAACTTACATGTGTAGGAGACTATAATGGCCAACATCAACAATGTTGACGTCAAATTAAAAATCTATGTGCATATTTTTAAGAGATACATTAGATTGTTCAAATAGTGCTGTTTATTTAAAAAAAATATAAATATTTAAATAGATATTTTAGCAAGAGACGAAATAAGAGCTAATATGAATAAAATTTACTATGTATAATAAATAACACTAAAATTACCAATAGTGCTATTGTAAGACTATTTCTCTTTAGAAAACTTGGTAAGACCTTACAATCCAGTTTTTTTTTTTTTTTTTTCCAACGCCTTTGTCTTTATTGAAGTTTATTTTTGTCTTGAAAGCCCAAGGAAAACCAGTGCTCTTGTGAATTTCGTTTCTGAGGCATCCCGTTTCTTTAATATTAAGGCAATAAAGTAATAATGAATTCAAACACTGGAACATACCAATGAAGGGATAGTTCAATATCTTGGACAAATTTAGCCATAAATTATCAATAATTCGTATAATGAATCCTTATTTCAATTGCTACAAAAAAAAAATCCTCAAATTAAACGTTCAATTACTTGATATACCTATGAATTAAAGCACCTATTTCTACACTATCTAATTATGTCTTCCTTTAGTGTAACATTATACGACTATACATTATTATCATTAGCTGAGTCACCTTAGCACTCCCCTCTCTTTTCAAAATAATTATTATTCCTTGATAATTATTTTTCAATTAATTATCCAAAAATTGTACCTTTTGGACATGGATCTTGGTTTGTGAAAGTTTTAAACTTCCGATTCACACCTTCCTTTTTGAAAAAAAGTACAGTATGTTAAGTATCACATCAGCAGTTCTTAACTATCTACAAATTGAATATATATTATAGATGAGTATATATTTAAAATCTATATGAAGAGTGTTCAAGTACCCAAATACCTGCATAATTTATCAAATCATCCTTTTCAATTTCGCAGAATCTTGCTCTAGAATAAAAGATTTATTCTGCATAGAATACGTAATTAAATTTTTTTTTAAAGTAATTAGAGAATATATAATTACTCAGAGTCACAAGCGTTGACAACCCTATCTTTCATAATGTAGAAATGTACCTTTTCTATTCCTTTTTATTTGACGCGCTGACCTTCAATTACACATTTTCGATGATACATTGCCATTTCTTAGATAAAGGAGTCATGCAAATCTAAGATATTAAGCAACCACTAATAATTGAGGTGATGCCAAACAGACAAACAATACTTCATAAATATAGATTTAATAAATATTTGGCACAGAATATAACCTTTAGCCTATAAACTACGCTGATATATCCTTCAAAAAAGAAAAAAATGCAGTATATCATCACAAACATTTCTAAAAATACTGTAAGGCAAGCTTGTTTACACTTGAATAGTATTAACATTTATCTTCATCATATCCTACCTAGAAAAAGTCCTGAGGTTTGCAATTCAACTTTATGCTATAATATAAGGCTGTTTTCCAAGTGTGTTTAGCATCTTACATTATATACTTAAATAATTTTTCAAGAACTCGTGGAAAAATATGAAATATTTAATTATTTAAAGTCCTTGCATTGTAAAAACCAAATGTTATATCAATCAAACAAAAGTTTATAAAAAGAGGATGATTAGCTACTCTTACATTCAAACTAACACCTAATTCATTCTCTTTTTTTAAACTTTTAATACATTATGAAAGTTTTTCCAATACTAAAAGAAAAAAATGTTGTAATCCTCCAATTTTTTTTAGCACTATATTTATATGAATAATAAAGGTTATTTACTACCAAATTCGTATAAAGTAACCAAATTATCCTCAAGTTTCAATTACTTTGTTTACTGATCATAGTAATACCACTATGCAACAAAATGAAGCTCTTGGATAGTTCCCAGGCATTAGCTAACATTTATTTTTGTTTTTAAGCCGCAAAACATGGATTTGACCATTAAAACTTTAAACAGATAACCGTTCGTCCTTTAAAGCCATTTTTAATAAATCAAGTTTTTACAGTATAACTACAATTCAATGCCATATTTCGACATGAAAAAACTATATAGATGGAAATAAAAGTAATTATAATTGTATACAAACATTTCAGCATTTGAAAAATAAATTATTCTTTATTTTATCCTGATTAGAATTAATAAGAAATGCCAACAAAAAATCTAGTAAATTGAAGTATTTAATTTAGAAATTAATAATTAAAAATTATTTAAGTATAAAATGTAAACACACTTGATCTGGGTTTTTTTTCCTTCAAATCTTTTATATTATTGGTAAAGTTATAGAATATACTTTATATTTCAATATAAAAAATGCCTTAAATGGTTGATTTTGATTAATTTTTTGGTCAATTTAGTTTTTAATACTCATAAAGATATTTATATATAATAAGCTTATTAGATTGTAGGTATATAACAATAATATTCTGCATAAAATAATTGAATCATTTGTTATGATTTTTTACAAAAATAATAAATAATAATTTAGATGGAATAGGATTAAAACAAGTTTATAGATACTTCATATTCATATTTAAAAATAATTGATGAATTAAACTCATACAGTATTCATTTTTTTCCGGAATATTATAATGAATTTGTAAAATGAATTCAGCCGAATTTGTTAGGAAAAATGTTTTGGTGCTTTTGAACTTAAATAAAATACTTCAAACTAATAGAGATAATATTTAATTTTTGAAATGATTAAAACCCTTGCTTAAATAAATAATAGTTACAAGGCCTTAACATAATACTACAATTTTTATTTACTATCTTTGACACTCGAACTCTATAGTTAGTGTTATGTGAGGCCTTGGATTGCCAAATTCTTTAATAATTGTATTACTGCTGAATATTAACATAATCCTTTTGCAAAAAACAATGTAAATGTGTAAATGAAGTAGCTAATAACTAAACAATTATCAAAGCCGTCCTCACCTGGGATCCTTACCCCAATAACTATTTAAGTAGATTTATTTATCCAATTTATTAATAGTGATTAATTCATTTCAATTCAATAATAAAACTGTGATTACAGCATTTGAAACATCGTCTAATAACTTCATATCTTATCAGCGATGGGAAAAAAACTTTAAAATATTATTTTGTATGTTATGGGTGAATATAAAAACAACTTTGAACAAAATCAAGAAAAGGAAAAAATTGTAGTTTATATTTTACTTCATGACGCGGAAAATTTTCCTGTCGCACTCTGTACATACTGCCCAATATTTGATAAACATATTTAAGTCAATTATTGGCTTTGCATTCATGTTTTTGGGATGTTTAGATATATACAAAAACTATAGCTAAAGTTTCGAATCTCTATTTGATTTATGAGACTTAAATTTGCCATGCTATTACCCTTTTAAGTAAAATCTGTCTATTTTTCATTATTTTATTGTAACAATTGATTTTGGCTAAGTAAATAACACACACTAGGTTAATATGAATAATTTGGATATTTTGTCAAAGAATACAAATGTATTTTATAATCAGTTTTAAGAAAAACATAAGTTGAATAAGAGTTTCATTTCAGATAGATTTTGCTTCTTTAAACAAAACATGATGGGAAACTAATCTTTTTGAATGTTATGCCACGAAAGGGTATACAGAGACTTTCAGGTTAAAGTAGACCATACTTAGCTACATACTGAACAATAAAAAACATATAACTTGGTTATTAGAATTTAAAATTGGGATGTTGATCGTTAGTCTTAAATAAGTTCGGCAACAGTTAACTTCAAAACAAGTATTTACTATGTAGGTGATCCGGAGGAACATTATGATGGAATTTGCTTGTATGGGACACATGCTAGCGTACATCAAGAAGGTCCTCCGATATTAAAAAGCACAGTCTATGACGTCTACAACCTCTGGATGGAGGAATGTGTATTTTAGAAAAATGCCCCCAAGTCCCAGAGTGATAAAAATAGCACTCGCATATTCCTTGTAGCCCTGAAAGTTCCTTGAAGTTATCTCCTGGGAGTCCGATTAACGATCTTGCCAAAAAGCGCCAAGTATGCCCTGCAACACTCTCAATTGATATTAACACTAGCTTGAGGATGAAGTCATCCATTTCTACAAAAAAAAAAAACAGACCCTTAGAGACAAAAAAGGCCACCCCAGCTGTTCAAGGAAGAAAATTACTGAACAATTTGAAGTCCCGTGGTAACTGAATTATATTTTATAAGTATGAGAAACAATAGACTGTCGACAAATCCAAAAACATTCAGAACAACAGATGGTCGGCCACTGAGAGGAATTATAACCCCTCGTCTTTAAAACCAAAATTATGGCCAGTGTCATTACCCTTTGGGGCATTGGGACAAGCGGGAGTGTCATTGCCCCCATTTTCTTTGATTGAAAGAAGAGGGAAAGTGCCAAGAGTTACTCTTAAATCCTGTGTACCAAGTCAGACCTAGGATGAAAGCTGAGGCTATTGGTGTTGAGTTCTTATTTCAATAAGACCCATTCCATTTCTTAAGGCCTCTAATATCCAAAGCTTGTTTAGAGAAGGAAGCTGACAATTTTTGTATATCCACACGTGCCCCTCTAATACCATTTATTTGAATCCCATGTATTACTTTTTTAAGGAGAGTTAGAGAGGAAGGTCTCTGCCAATTCATCTAACAACATCAATTCTTTGAAAACTTCCATCATCAAATATTGGAACAAAGTCTGCCATGCCGAAATGGTCAAGGCCAGCAAATCCTTTAGGCCAAATATCGAGCAAATGATTGTCGAAGTTGGTTGAAAGAATGAATGATTTTTTTTTTTTTTGTAAAGTTAGAACTTGTAAATGATATTTCAAACCTCTATTGACCTGCCATTGAAAGATTTTCCGGATTTACCTGGACAACCCTGCAGAACTAATATAATATGAGTTACTCATTAAAAATATTATGCATATACATTTTGTCTTCCTTTACAATTGTCTCTCCCAAGAATAATTAAACTATTAGATTTTGTTTGACTATTTTGTTTTATTTCAAATCCTTTTTATTTTGTTATATTTTATATATATTTTTTTTTTGACTAATAGAATAAAATTGTACTTCAGTGTAAACAAAAAAAAATTATTCAAGTTTACTTTCCTGCTGACGGGGCACATATGAACTTACAAGGATTCCAACATCAAAAATCAAACGCACAAAGTGAGTACTTTCAATTGAATAAAACACACATACAAAATATAAGAAGATACATTAAATTATATTTCATGCTTATTAGCACAAATTTTTTCCTCTCTAAAGTTTATATGTATATATTTTTTGTCAATTCAAGACATAAATTTATTTTGAAGTGTAAGTAAAAAAAGAAGGAATAACTCAAGCATCCATTCAACACACAATACAAATTGATTTAATCAGTTTTGATTTTTTTTTACTCTTCAAAAAATGAATATGAATATTATAAATAAGTACATCAGCTAAAATATCCTCTTTACCTATATCCACGCATATTATATAGGTGTATATATAGACTTTACTAGTAGATATATGCCTTGGCACTTCACATTCAAATATTTTAAGGTACAAGCTTAATTAATAATATAAGGATTAGTAAAAAGTAATCTATTATTTCTAATTGATTTTTCAAAAAACAATATCCATAAATTTTTACAGGGCTTACATGACGGTCGAGCTCCACCATAATTCATCCAAATTTTCTGCAATTGGCTTTCCAGAGCGTGGTGCATCTTTGACATTAAGATTACCCTAACAGAATCGACGAAACCAAAATTTTACGTGACTGGCAGAGCCAATATAAGAAACATAAGCACTACTCAAACTGTCAGCCACCTGGCATTCTTTTTTACCTTTATCAGATACAAATTGTAAAATATGCGTAATTCCACTTTGCTGATGTCTATCTGTGATGAGCACTCAAGCATTACCTTGTCAAAACATTATACAACAGCCAAAATAATTGTTTTTAGTACGAAATGTTATCTTTTTTACATCATAAATCCATCGCACTTATACAAGACTAGATACACATTAATAGATCCATCTATGAGGAAAGAATGAATTGTTCTTTACTACATCTATTGTAATCCACCAAAAATTAGTATGTTTATCATTAATAGCTAAATTTTTTTGCAGGGTCAATCTGTTTGCAGATTCAATATAGTGCCACCCATAGGCTTTAAAAATAATCTGTCTTTATTAGTGATAATGATACAAATAAAGAATATCAGAATTGGTAATATACAGGTTGGAAGTTTTAAATATGGGACAAATGTAGATCTCAATATTTTTGCAACACAGACATCTATGTTTATAAAAGTGTGTTCATCATATTTAACTGAATAAACCGTATATGAAAAATTACAAAATCCTTTAGATGTCTCCAGAATAGGAGCGCTGTGCAGCTATTATTGTTTACCTCGGCGCTGGTTACACGCCCATAGATATTGCACACTTTACAAAGCTGCCCAACTCAACTGTTTACGATGTTTCCAAGGATTTCAAGAAGTCTGGTGGGTCAAGGGCAATCAGAGATAAAAAAACACTTTAGACTTTCTGAAGCAAAAGAGCAAAGGAAATAAACTAAACATCCCATAAACTATTGACACCTTGGAAGCTTTCATTCTCGAATTAGTGTGCAAAATGAGGAGAAGTTATTCATCAATGCCTGTGCAAGGTTCAGGGGCAGGTGGGAGTCTGTGGTTGAAGATAGAGGTGGGCGTTTTCTTTGATTTACTTTGCTATGGACGCAGTCATGTAAGAACCAAACATTTTTTAATTGCTGAATTGATTATGGGTAATAAATTATAATATATATGATATTTTTTTAAATACTTCTTTAATTGGTGAGATGTAGTTCCACTGATCAAGTATAAGAAACCATTATAGTATTACACTTACTCCATCTTACCAAGGAATTTTCTCTGAATACCATATACATTAAGTATATTTCCTTCTCTAGGAACAATTAAGATACAAACTTATGCCCATTACTATAATTTATCCCGAGCGGGTTGTTTATTGAACTATGTGGGTCCAAATATTCCACAGTTATAATCCATACCCTGTATCAGCATTTAAGACTAACTTAAATTTGATTAATTATGTTTTCATCAAACATAAAAGAAATATTTAAATTTCACGGTATGTTTACTTTAATAACGTGATTCCTGCAGAAAGACAACTTCCGAGAAAATATAAAACCCGATTATATTTACAAATATATGTATAATGTAAATCTATAAACTTTTCATGTGTACACATGTATACTATTATATTACATAAGATTTAAAAAAATGAAATAAAGTACGAAATATTGAAATACCATTCATTTAAAAAATCATAAATCAACTTGAGTTCTATTGTTTGTTTGTTTTTGCAAATTCAATTTTGCAGGTTTATAGTTCCTATGTACAGGGTGCAGTTTTACCATTAAGATTTTTTTAAACTGATTTTTCTTAGGAACCCTTAGTTTTACAGCTTTCAAAACTAGTTTATCAGATTCAGCAAACAAATTTGTATAAGTTATGTTTACTAATCGTTGAAAATGTTCTCCGAGTACGACCTTCGTGCAGCGATCGATTGTCAGCCTCAGTGCAGGCCGTGCGTCCAAAGATATAATCGACTTTCTCAAGTTGTCCTCTGCCACAAAGTTGCAAAGGAGTTCAAGGAGTCTAGAGGGATGGGAACACCAGCAAGGAAAAAGGCAGATCGATCTGCGAACAAAGTTGGCTTTCGGATAATTTGGAGATGTTCTAGTCTAAGGGAATGTGGCCCCCTAGCTCCCCGGACTGCAATCCTTTGGACTATTTCGTGTGAGACGCCTTGGAGAGGGATTCCAGCAAGCATGCTTCTCTGAGAGCCTCCATTATTGAAGCTGTGCATAATATGAATAAAGATCACCTTATCAAGGCATGCAGTAGGTGGTGTGCCAGTTTGGAGGCTGTAGTTGAGACTGAGGGTGGTTGGATTGAATGATTAGGTTCATGGAGGGTCCCTAGGATGTACATATCTCTACCAATTGAAGAAATAAAAAGTTTATTGTCCTGGTCTCGAAAATGATTAATTGTAAAACCGCACCCTGTACATTGCACATGCATATAAAAACCTTTGTATTGAAATTGAATTTTACACGAAACAAAAAATATATTTTTATACTTATATTTCAATATTCCTAAAACAATAATGAAAAGAAGAATTGAGGGTCAATATCGAAGTACTTCTAGACAATACCTTGTTTTATACATATTGGGATTTGTGTTTATTTCCTTCCTTACACGATTGCTTAGGGCTAATCTGATAAAATGACATGACAGATTAGCTGCAGTCACCCAAAATATTTTACAAATTGTCAGGGTTGCTGTGTTAATTTTCTATTCTTTTATTTAATCATTTAACAAATAATAGGGATCGATCTACTAAGTTTTTTAGCTGGTCATTTTTTTTTTTTTTTTTTTTTTTTTTTTTTAATGGGTGATCTTAAGAATGAGAATCCTTTTCTATATATATGCTCAATTATATTCAATACCTCATGGAACATTCGTTTGTGATAATAAAAGACGTAACGTAACCCTGAGGATTTGTTGCGGAGTTATAATTGTAAGTCCTTGTTGGACTAAGAGTTGAATGGGGGATCGATACTGGGCTATTTATAGCAATTGATCATGTTTATATTCTTTTTTCCTTCCTCTCTTGTCACAGCTGATTGTAGCTGATCTAATGAAACGTCATGAACATTGTTCTTTCTCTCCTCCAAAACATTTTTCAAATTGTTAGGATTATCCTTTTGATTTCTTTTTTTTAACATAGCCATTCTACACTGTATTTTAATCACTGTTTATCACTGCTGACTAAGCCACATTTCCTGAAAGATGCAAAAGGAAGAAGGAAAATGAAACAAAAGAAAAGAATAGAGTTTGAACTGTTTATTAATAATACCCACGCCGCTTGGTGATTTCATCGTCCATATACTCAAAAATACATCAGTGTGCTCTTGATCTGATCTAAATTGCTCAATACTTTCATAGTAAGAACTCAGACACGCCATAAAGATACATTATATTCTTATAATGGAATCTCGTGAGGATTAGTAAAATAAATTTTATCCTCAATTCATATCTCTTTCTCTTGAGTTTATTCCTATTAAATTCAACTCCACTTCCTCTTCACTCCAAGAAAATGATTTCATTGATTTTAGTCCTTCAGCGTCTCTGATTAATAAAACGAACAAATCCCTCATCTCTATCACACTGATATCCATTCAATTTATAACGTTTATATCGTGCTGTGTGGTCTATACAAATAATTATGGATCCTGGACAAGACACTTTCAGCATTTTTAAATGTCAATCAGAGAAGAGAAGTTGTGAAAGTTCTAAGTTGTTAAGATATTATTGCCATATTATTTTCCGTATAAATTTAATTATACTTAAGAGACTCAAAGAGTTGTTGACAATGTGAAAGAGAGAAGATTAACTGTCATGACATTTCATTAGATTAACTTTGAAGGGTTATGAGATGTAGGAAAAAAATTAAAAATAATCACTCTGTGTTATCAAAAGATATAGGCAGGATTGACACAAATGCGGATCCTCAATTCTACTACGAATCAAACTCAAAATCAGAACTTACACTTATACTTCCTCAACGAATCTTCCGCATATCATGAGAAAACCCACCAGTGATTACTTTATATTTGGATGTTATATCTGCAAGAATTAAATCATAATTAAAACAGTTTACAAAAAAATGAAACACTTTTCAAGCTTCAACTACTAAAAGTGTCGTACTATTTTTAAAGCTCTCAATATATTAACTCATTCAAACACTATTTATTAAAAAAAATGACAAAGAGTGGGCCTTTTGTAGAATACAAGGAGAATAAAACTTTTACGTTTATCTATTAAAGCCCTATCTCTAACAATGACACAAGCAAAAGATGAATATAGCGCACAATGAAATTTTAAACCTACTTGTATCAGATTTAAAAAAAAAAATTATCTTCTTGATTTATTTGTCGGTAAATTCTTTAATTATAGTCTGTTTAGTATTTAGATCAAATTTGACCTAGATCCAAAGTGACAAAGTTGTAACATGATGTTTAGAGATTTGTTACATCTTCATTACTATATATTTTTTTACCATTTTGTTCATATACCTTAATTTAGTATATGACGTTAAGCATATATTAAATAGTTTTGAGCCACAATTTTAAATTTTGTGATCGTAATACCTACAAGTTAAAATAATAAAATAAATTAGAGAATAAAATACACTCAGAACATTGCAGCTAGTAAAAAATAGCACGTGTTTAATTTATGTTTTATACAACTCTATCTATTGTGATTATTTTAATGTTTTTGAGGAGATAGTACCTAAAAAAATGTATTATTCAGTAAAACTGAAATAAAATTCAAACAATTTCACGATTGAAGAAGTAGTCTAGTCTTGAGACCTTCCTTTTCACCACATATAAACAAAGACAGTCGTGTGATGTTGCCCAATAAACGTAGAGTGCTTGATTTTCTTTACGCAGGAATTCCTGTTCATGAAGATTGTGGATGTAAACAGGTCCACTATTTTGAGGATCAGGAAGGCGTTTTAGGCGGATGGAAGCTATGATCGAAAGACTAGGAGTATGGGCGACGACAACATAACAAGTTGAGAGGAGTTCATGAGTGCCTTATGAGACTGTATTGCGGCAAATCCTCAAACCTTGATCTGCAAGCTCGAAAAAAAAGACAAAAAAAAATACAAATAAAGGGATTCTTCGGAAGTCGTAAAAAAGATAAACCTCAAGAGCTACGTCCACCGAAAATGCCAGATCAAAAAACGAACAGTAAAGACCACCAGATTGACTAAGTTCAAGAAACATCAAATTATATGAAAGGTGATTTTGGGCCCTGTACATTGTTGCCTCCTTTCTCGCCATACCTGAAACCACTTGACTATGAGTGCAATTGAGGCCTAATCCTATGCTGTCCAACAGAAATACTTTTGAACTGAAAGCAACCATTGATCCAGAGTGAATGAACATGTTTGATGAGTATGTAATAAGAGAGTTAAGGCTAATAGTGGACATTAAGGAACCAAGGTGTGTTTTTACCTAATAATAAATTTCAAAGTGTTAACCTTAATCACGTTTAAGCTTTTGATGATAGCGTTAATGTTGTCTGCTATGATGCATTTTTTCTTGGGGACACTGTAATTATAAATGTAACCAAAAGTGTTTGAGCTCATAAACGATGACGAATAACTTTGATCTTGTGTTGTGGAGGTATAAGGTTAAGTTATTGTTTGAGTCAGTGTAAAAATGATTCCACAATAGATTAATTACTATACATGTCCTTCTTTAATATAAAATGTGACTTATTAACTTATTTCATAGCTACTTGCCGATTATCGTATGAAAAGTCATGGCAGCTAAGCAATACTAAACTGTTTCCCTTCAATACATTCTTTAAATCATCCGACTTATCATGTTCATCTACCAATCTTTGTTTTTACATACTGAAAATGCTTAGGATCTACAGCTCTACATAAATACACATACAATAAATCAAATCTTAAAAATATAATAAAATTATAAATATGTATGATGATGTGCTTTTTTCATTCTCTTCAATCAATGTGTATTATAAAAAAAAAATATTTATTGCTTTAAGATATATATTTATTAATGCTTCTATCCCTGAGTTGAAATTAATTAAATAGCAGACATTTTCCTTTACCTTTTCTTCAATGTAAAATGGTAAATGTTTTTATATATACACGCATTATCAATATTGAAAAATGAGCAAAGCCGGCGGGTTCACCTAGTATATGATACAAGCACAAACAATATTGATAAATGAATGATATCAAGCATATAGTTACGCTCTAGATACCAAATTTGAGAGTGAGATGACGAAGCAAAATTAATTGTATCATAGAAAGAGAGAGATCGTAATCCCAAGTCATCAAGTTGTAATACAATCATTTGAACTATTGGTAAAACTTTTACATCATATTGCAAAGATTTGGAAGAAAACAGATTTTTTATTTTCTAACATTTTCCTCCGGCATGAAAAAATAAAATTAGTTTTATTAATAGATAACCAAATTAGTTTCTAAATGGAAATCTAATGAACCATTTGTTACTCCCATATATTTTATTTATGCTTTAAATAACTCCAGAGTTTAGTAAAATTTCTCAATAGACAACATTTGCAGTTATTCCATCTCTTTGGCCATTAAAATCAGAAATATGTTCCTCCTTCAACCATAATGAAGATACATTCTGAGAGTAACTCCCTAAACATATTCCTTCAGTGTTATAGTCATTTACCTAATTCCAGTTTTTTTATTCGTAAGATGGATATATATGTTCTCCCTTTTTTTGTTTGTACAATAATTCGTTTATGTATTTTTTATTTGGTTTTTGGTGTATTTTCAAATCAACAAGGCATACCTTCAAAAAACTTTGAGACATGGGAAATCGATTTTTTTTAAATCAACTTATTTGTAAAAAAAAAAAAACTGAGAATAACACATAAATTTAGGTACGCAACTCAGAGTTTGAAACGATTTTGATTCTATGTCTAAAGTCTGTGTCTGCCTCCGTTTTTTTGAAATAAATACCCTACTCCATACGTGTTTACTAGGAGACATACATCAACTATAATATTACATTATAGTAGAGATGATGTTGAGAATGTATTATCTATAAATTAATAATTGTTTATCCAGTACAATACGTTCTGTATACTCGTATATATTCTCACATCTACCAGTTATATTTCATTAAATTTTTTCATGCTGACCGCTACCCCTGCTGAACAAATAAAATGTAGATAGTTTAAAAGGAAAGTGAATATGAATTTGCTTTAGATGATGGTTCTGTAGGAATATAGCACTCATTTTAAAGTTTGATGAATATGGAATCAATTTGATTGTTTCCTTGTATTTATTGACAAAGTAGATATAAGTTATTAGTCATTACACTTTTTTAGGTAGGTATAGGCAGATAATATTTGAATTATAATACTTCCCTTTGATTTGCTTCCCTATGTGCACAAAGCATGTAACTAAATGAAGCCATGTCGACGCACCAAGTTAAAAAAGAACAATGGGCTACTACCTTGCCTTCTGAGTAAAAAGTAGTTATTTGATTGTAACAGTTTATGGTACATGGTTATAACATTTTTTATTTTTTTCATATTCTTCTCATGGTACATCTTCATCTTTAGAGAAAACCACTCAATAATGATTGCATTTATATTTTATGATGGTGGGACGATGATGTAGGTGTGTGCGAATAGATCCATGTTATCTCGGGAGAGGGGATAGGGTTAAATCGCGTGAGGCCACAAAGCCAAAATTGTCATTTGGCTCGTCAATCTTTTTACCCTGTTAAAGGGGTAAACTATGAACGTACCCAAAAAAAAAAAATGCTTTAAACCTCACTAATTCATCCAGGAATATGTTAGAAACATAGAAGCTAATAAATCAAAAAACGAATGCAGGAAATACATATATGAGAAAAGGCATACAAGGAGTTGCTTGGGACAAGGAGAGAGCGGGAAATCTCATTGATAATGTTTATATAATTTCTTTTTAATGTTTCGACCCCTTCGGTGTAAATGGTGAAATAAACTTTAAATAACATACAAACATATATGCATAAAAAAATTGTCATTATAAGAAGTCTATTTTTTTATATTTTTCAAAATATTGTCAGATCAAATTTTGCAAAAAAAAAAAAAAATAAGATTAATCAAAATTGTAAGGAGAAACACAAACTACCAAAAAAGAATTCTCGCTGTAAAAACAAACAAGTTATGGAGAATAATATAGGGAAAAAATGAACGTCGATAACTGGTTCATTTTTCCAAAAATTGCAAAAATTATATAAAAAATGTTCCGAATATTAGAAATACTAAAATCTAAGATTTAAGTATTGGTTCTTTAAAATTGACATTTTATGAAAAAAAGAGAAAAAGTTGAAAAAGTATTAAGAAAATTACAGATACTTCAGTATTGCATTTTTTGTGTCAAACTTTTATGCCAGCGAATTTCACGACAAATTTCTACAATCTTCATTTTATCTCAGAATCCAATATTCTATTGGAAATACAATTTTTTGCAATACAAAAAAAAAAAATGAAAATGAAATTTTCACCAATTTCTTAGAACGCCAATAACTTTTTTTATATTGATTTTTAGAAAACTTTGTAATTAATTTAGTTTTTTTACGACACTTTTGATATACTGCTCAACCCATTTATCTAGACTCCTTGAGCTACAAAAACAGCTTTTATGTTTTGGGTATTGATTAATCCCCCCATATATGGTTCCTACCCCCTAAAATTGGCACCTCCCTCTTAACCTGACGAAGCTCAAAAAAAGGCACCCATGCAACATTTCAGGCTCTTAGGTCCAACTGTGTGGGTATCAATAAAGGAAACACACACAAACTTCATTTCTTATACAGATTAAGAATATAAGAAAGTGAAGTAAATATATGATACACAAAAGATGATTATAACGATATTTTAGTTTCTGGGGTGGATGAACATACCTAATAAGTAACAAATGTCATTTTTTCGTAGGTGCCTATACATTCAAAAATAAAATAATTTTCCAAAAGTTAAGCTTTTTGAGATATTTTAGTCCCAACAACACAGAGGAAAAACGCTTAGTAACTAAAATCTCGTTTACACCTTGTCAGTAGCTATGTGGTAATTTTAAACTTATAGTCTTATGATTTTTTATATTTTTGAATCTGAATAAAAAATGATTCCTTTAACAAAAGGAGATATCATGAAAGTAAAAGTTAATTACAAAAACCTATAATTAATTAAGTTAATTTTTGATATTAATCATTTATGTTTTTCAAAATTATATATTTTTTAACCTTATTTCTCATTGGCTACTTGATATTTGCTTTCAGAAAAAAAAAAAACTATTTTAAGAAGTAAAGGAATAATCTGATTAATTTATTTGGTGGCATCTTTCAAATATTTATATTATATTTAAAGTGATCATCTATAACATCACTATAATCTGCAAATTGTACGAGTTAATGATAACGAGACAGTACGGGTCATTTGCAAAACAAATTGCTTGAACATTTGATTTCTATAAAATATTGTACTTTTTTATCCAATAAATTATCTTTTTTATTTAAGAAACAAAAATGGTCTGCTGCCTTTTTCAATAAAATTTATAATATTTATCCATTCGCCTTATTGTAGAAAAGGCAAAGCCTTTATAGCTAAAATATTATCGGATTTTATTCAAGCTATTCTTTATAAAAAAGTCCGGTAGAAAACTGTTCGCATTTTTAGTGATGGAGGAAATTATACTTTTACTTATTTATCTATTGTACAATATATAAAAAATTATTTGGGTAATATAGGACTAATCTTTTAAGAAAATGTCATGTATACAAATAAAAAACATTAAATATACTTGAAAGAACAAACAGAGGAAAAGTTAAAGTCAACCGCATATTGACTAAAAAAATATTCCCAATTATATGACTGTGATTGAATTTTGATCTCTATAATACAATTTGATGTGCATTCAAGGCCACATAAAGTGTCTTAAAAATAAATATTCAAGGATAGTTAATCAGTTTTAAGCGGATAGTTGATAAGAACCTCCCCTTCCCTTTTTAAATTCCGTATCTTTAATACCATAATTTTGTATTTCAGCAATCTGTTCGATTCAAATAACAGTAATGGTTGATAAAAATGTAATTTAAATCATTTTAAAGTAATCTTATGAGCACATAATTAATTTAAATCCTAAAATAAACCGTCCAATAATAAATATATGCTTACTTACCATTGACAAACATGTTTTTTTATAAGTTGTCTTGAACATTTTTCTTGTTAAGAACAAAGATTTATTCTAATAGGCACTACTGTAAATTTTTAAGGGATATTTGTCATGCAATAACACGGTGGGTTGTAGATTAAAATAAAATTGATAGCTTTCTATTTAGATATAAATTTAAATGGAACTAATTTTATTCTTTTTGTTCTTGATAAATCTCGAGCTAAATGAATGGAAAAAAAAAGATTTAATCAACATATTAAGCCTAAAAGAGATGAAATATTTTTTATGAACAATCATATTTAAAACTCTTTCTCTCACAGCATGAAATCCATGCACTTTGCGATTACATATTCAACTCCCACGCCTTGTTGTTTACAGATGGAATAAAAATAATTCAGCAAAATGACGAGACATTTTGATATTTCCGGTTAATTCTATTATTTTTTTCATATATCCAATCTTGAAACTAACATTGAAAAAAAAAGAATTATAATAGGTAATTCATCCTTGAAATAAAAAAAACTTTTTTGACTGATGCATTCTGCATAAAAACCTTGATTTGTTTATTTCTAAATATGTAAAGCCAAGTCTAGTTTGAAAATAATTTTAAACTTCATATAAAAAAACCTTATAATTTTTTGTATTCGACAGCACATATAATTTCAAAAAATTATCGAATAATACAAAGTGCAGTAGGGACATTTTCCATACCATTAAAATTAATTTTTTGATCTATTAAAGATTTCAGGTGTCATTTTAAGCAATGTTCCGATAAATGTGTTATTTTCCTTCCGCATTGTTTTGATTTGATCTAAATTGGATATAAAATGAGTGAATAGGAATCAAAACTTAAAGAATTCTGGATATTCTCGACGTGGATGTTAATCCAAAAAGAATTTCATACATTGTCGGCTTGATTGTGAGGACAGTCCGGAATATCAGGGTGGCCAAGGAGAATGGGGAAGGAGTTTGTATCAAGCAAGACGAAGCATTTCCCAAGACCTGACTATAGATATATTCATTCTAAATAGTACATTTATAAAACATCAGAATCATTATTATTATATTCTGGTTTTAAAAAAAAACTAAGAAGAACCAACACCTGGATGTTTAATTAAAATTTGGTCAACTTCACAAGGATTAAAATAAAATAAAAACTATCAAATCCAAAGATCAGAAAAGTAAATTATATAAAGGAATGAAGATCCTGAGCTAGTTCTGACTAATAATTATTTATAAACATTCTTAAACATTGTGTATTAGTATTTCTCGTCGTTAGAAAGAGAGAGTTAAGGATTATAATTGCCGGAGAGACATAAACATAGAGCCATGAAAGGAGTTCTTGGTTATTTCCACGTTACTGTGTTATGATTTGTACTTTGGAGATGAGTCACTCAATCTTCCACCTTTCTTTATATCATGAAGACGTTACAATGAGCCAATCCGAGGTACTCAGTCTCGCCTCAAAGTTAATCCAGATCTCATCCTCAACCATCTTAAGGAGCGTTGTAATTTTTCATAATTGTGGAATGGATGAAATGATGTAACCAACTCCTTATTTAATAATCGTCATGTCCAAAAATAACAATTTCTTTCATGAGGATCTTGCCATTATCTGATTGTAAAAATGCAAAACGTTCCTCATGTTTACCTCAACTATTTTTGACATGTATCAGTTAACGGATTCTTCAAAATGACATTTAGATCTGCATGTTTCATACCATTGCTAATATCAAGCCGTTCGAACCTTCGCCTTGTGATAGATGAAGGATCCTTCACTCCACGACGAATACTAACCCTCGAAGTTTGCTTAATCATTTTGCTTGACAATACTTCTGAGGTAATGAAGGCAGGGATCAGGGGATTGAGATAATTACTTTCGAAATCTCATTCAAAGAGTAGTTTCGGACCAAGAATTTATACAAAAATTAAATACTGAGGATTTAAAAAGGAATGACAGATAATTCAAATGACATCGTGTTCTCGATGTACAGTTCTTTATTATATGAAACAGCCATACATAAAAAAAAGTAATTCAATTTGTAATAATAATAAAAAAATATTTTTTCATTAGGTTTATATTTTTTTATTGAATTTGCAGCGCGTCAATTTTAATTTATTACCATAATAAATCCATTAATAATCATAAAAAATTATGTTTTCTATTTTTTTATTTAACCTAAAAATAATCCTTAGTAAAAAAATAAAAAATACCCAAGTACTATGGTTGACCATTTTTGAAAAAGGGCAAATCAAATTTTTAATAATAATACATACATATAGTTGTAGAAATGAAATACCATTTTTGATGAATTAACTAGGGATATCCTAAATTGCGGGTTCAAACCAGTTGGGAACGGCTAAACTGAGAAAAGCAGGTACACCCTCAAGAACCGGTTCTTTTAAAATAAAGCAATTCGGCACTTAGTTTACTAAGATTTTTTGTTTGTGCCTCTGAAGATCTTGATCGGTAAAATCACATCCCGGGTGCGTAATTGAAAGATACACATTATGAATATTTTGAATTTTAACAAATATAATTAGGGAAACTAAAGTAATTAAATTTTGTACCGATGTCAAAATATGTTTTCTAATTTCTAATCTTCAATATAACTTCCATCGACATAGGTTATGGCTTTGATAAGCCGCTAGAAGGAATGAAAGATAGTAATAATGTAACGGAAGGTTTGAGAGTTTCGAGATTCAATACCTTTTTCCTGCAGACCGTATTCTCGACATGCAGGCCAAAAGGACATGTCCAGAGTTTAGCATCCAGCGAGTAAGGTAGTCACATTTTTTGGCCAGAACGAAATATCAGTGTCCAAAAAGGACTGTGTAACCATTGTTGTGTGTAACAGTACACCATCTTGTCGAAGAGCTTCCCGAGCTAATATTATCATTAATGCATTTCTTAACGTTATAAGTATTAATCCTACTTTTCTCAATCAAGTTTCGGATCTATGATGGTGTGTGTTACCTAAGAAGTAGAGCGTCAATCTTGGTTTTTTTGTCTCAGTATGAAGCTATTTTTCGATTGATTGTGTTCTTGATTTTGGAGGGTAGTCTCAATTCAAATAGTTTGACAGATGATGGGGAAAATTATCAATTCCTATTTTTGTTTTTCTCATTTCAGTCTTCTATATGTGTTTAGATGTTTAGATTTAGTTTATGCACCAAAAAACAGCTTTGCCTTTTCTAATCCTCGTTTCTAGTATAGTTGTATAGGTACAACTTTTATAGAAAAAGGACTAAAAAAGATTTTGATCTCCAGTCAAATCAAGAAAATAGGTCGGAACTGGATCAGAACTTCTAAAAAAATTATTTTGATCCGTTTAGAACCGGAAATCGTTTGAGAAAATAACTGCATATAGCCGAGGACCTCAATTTCAGAATCAAATATATATTTATATGAATATGCTTTAGTATATATGTTATATATTGGCAATTATTAAAACAAGCCATAAAAAATGAAATGGAGTGTAAATATAATGATTATAGTTAAAATTACGTCATATGACAAAAAAATGACGTAATTACCAAAATTATATAGTATTTATTTTTATACAAATAATAGAACATCAATTAATGAATCTAATGGTATATGAAAATTTGTATTAACGAAATTAATTTTGATATTATCGCTTTTTAAATCGGTTAGTGAATAAAACTTTATTTTACTAACACATATTATGTTTTATTTTTATCGTTTTGTCGACATAAGTTTTTTTTGTTTTATAAGATTTGAAATTATCATTCATCGTATTTAAAATTGTATAAAACAAAATAAATCAATTTCATGATATTATAACCACAATTTTAACTCTAGAAATAAAGTCAACCCATTATTTTGAAGGAATTATATAAGATCAGAAAATAAATCTTGATAGGATTTTGAAGCAAAGATTTAATACTTTTAACGGATTCAGTTTGATAACAAAGGGGTTTATTTATACCTTCTTAAAAATGGTGTAGATTATGGAAAATATTGTGCATTAGACTTGTTAACACAAAAACAAGCTAGAATATTGTTGTTTTTTTTTCAAAATATTCGTCAAATTCTATTACCAGATTATTCTTTTATATTCTTTGAAAGTTCTGAAAATTACACTATATTGTAGTAAAAGTTTATCGTCACAATGAAATAATTAGAATGGATATATATTTTAATTTGAAACGCCATGGAGGGGCTAAATTAAGTTGCACAAATCAAATGAATGTTTTGAACTACATATTGTTAACATTGATTGATATGTTTATGACTAGTGGAGGTTGCTTATGTTGTTAGATTGAATAGAAACAAAGAATGAAGGTAGAAGAAAACATACAGAAAGGACGAGGGGAAAGTTACAGAGGGAGAAGAGGAGGGAAAGAAGATTTATTTTTTCCTCACAAACAACCCTTTCATGAACTCAGAGGCCTAAAAAAACAACATAGTAAAATAACTGATTATTTCATTTGTCTGCTTGCTTAATTTCAGACTAATTATGTTGACTGTTTTGGATTATATGTGCAATGACATGAAAAACAAACTTAAAAATATAATTTTCTGGTTAAAAGAAATGCATTATTTCTTCAATAGATGGATTTTATAATGTCTATCTTGTGTTTTATAACTGTAATCGGCTTACGCTAGATAGCGTAAGAAGGCTAAGATTTTTTGACAGTTTTGTAATTGTTTGAACGTGCGTCGAGGGGGCCATATTTTCCTTCCATATAATTGTAGATGCACACCTGGCAGCTGAAAATGTAAATAGTGGTGATATGGCTGATCATGTAACAACCAAATATGGCAACGTGTTATTATAGTTCCGTTGATTCGGTTAAGGCAATTTTGATGTCAAAAATGCACGATGCTCTGGGCCAATTATCGGAATGTGGCTAAAATAATGAACGTCGAGTCTAACCGTACTGATAAGCATGGCTTTGTTTTGATTGTGAGGAGATCAACAATATTATTTATTTTTTTAATTAATTTAAAATAATGGAGTAGTTTCTACAACAGCTATTATATAAGAAATAAAAAAATCAATAAGTCATTTTTTGATTTTTGTTCATGATTGTTTTGTGTTAACACACCTTATAAATATATTATAATGTGAGTTGACTCTTTCAAAAAGTGTTTCCAGCCCATAGCGATGATACTTCATTATTTAACTTTTTTCATGGTTGTTAACTCTATTTAGTGAGGATTTCATTGCCTTCATATAAACTATGAACAAACATAATTTTATGTTGTAAACTAAAAGTGATTGCTATGTAACTTACATAAATATATATTTAATGGAAGGAAAACGAAATAAAACAACACTTTCTAGAGTTATTTGATATTTGGTCGACCAAAACCAACGAATTATTATTATTCTTAAAATATAAATTTCGAAATAAAATGATTTTTATATTTTCAATTATATTGTTGTAAAGAAAATGAGAATAAAATATATTCGCTCACAGTATATAATAAGCACTTTTTTATTTTATTCTCATCCATCAACGGAATGGGGGAGTAAATGTTAGTTTAATTAAACGTGATCATCACAAAGTTAATTGACATGAAATTAGACGTGAAATTGTCAAGAAAAGAAGAGTGATTTACCAATTGAATGAGCATTTTTATTTAGCAAGCTTTTAGATCATTTTTCTAAAATATTTCAAATGTTTTTATTAGAAATCACTTACAGGAAAAAAAATATGTAGGGAAACGTACAAAAGTTGTTTGTCAATATACAAAACAATCCAAAACAAAAGTTAAGTACATTATAAAATCTCTATTTCTTTTTGTACTTCATAATAAAGCCGATTATATTAAAAACATATATACGTCAATTATTGTCTGTATATTAAATTACGTACAATGATGTAAATGATAATTTTAGTAACATTTTATCAACCATAATTTATTTAGATACTTATAGTCACAAGGATATGGCCTTTTACATAATATCTATCAATTTTTTATACAGTTTACGACGCCTCCAATGAGTTAATAATTTTTTTATCGAGATATATTGAAGATAATTTGTGAAAGATTAAAAATGGAATTTATTCTAGCTAAACAAATGTTAAATAAAAATATTGGGAAGGGTTAAAAATTCATGTTTCATTAGTTTACAAAAATGGAGTTAAGTCCCTTTTTTGTAACAAAAATATTACATATGTCCTAGGAATTCCCAAAACCGTAAAACGATTTTTACATTACTTGAGTCTGGAAAATTACATGATCCCATTTGTTAATTTTTAAATAACGTAAAATTTTAGCATATTTTAGTACATTTTTTGAAAAAGATTTTTTTGACGAGTCATAAACATATATTTATAATTGCATTTTCTATTTTTAAAAATAACGTGTGGTTTTTTTATAAGAACCCAAGGGTCCTATTAGGTAGTTAGTGTTAAAGAGCTAATTTTTGGTGGAGGTTAGGGTAGTATAATTGTAAAATAAACAACCCAACCTTTGTGTTAAAAGTTGGTGACTTGAAAAATCCCTAAAAAAATTTAGGCCCTGGGAATTTTCGCTTCGATAAATTTCCCCCTTATATATTTATATTATAGCATAAATCTATCTTTGCTCTTAAAAGTCTTGCTTCACTTAAAGTTCTTTGTCATTAATTTTTTACAGGGACAACCTTGCTAAATGAATTCAATAGGGCCTATGTGAAATCAATCATTACAGATTTTGGTTCCAAAGCTTCATTTAGTTCCTTCAACGCTAGAAAAAGAAATTAGTATTCCTTGTGCAATTTAGATAAAAGTAACGCAAAAAACAAAGTATACAAATCTGTCCTATAACGGTATTTATTGTAAAAAGTTGATAACATATAATTAGGGAGGATATGAAAGTTGTGTTGCAATGGTTGTAATTAACGAAATCGGGAATCCCAATTTCTGATCCTAAAGTTAATTCTAATCAAATTGTCTATTGTTAGATAGAAAAAATGTTCTTTGATTTTTTAGAAAGGTATTTTAAAGGTAAACATTATTTCAAGTAAAGAGAACCCTATTTCAAACCTTAAATTTTATGCGAAAAGATATATTTTGCTATAATATACTTTTGAGGGGAAAAATTCCGTATGGAGAAAATTCAGCAAGGCTACAAATTTCTTGGGCGAAACATCCGAGAACCTAAAAGGCAAGTCAGTATGCATAAAATGATTAATATAGAATAAAATGAATAATTTGATTGTGTTTTTCAATATACTGGTATTCTAGCAGTACCAGAATACTGATAAATTTTAATTGGTAATATACCAAATTAGTATGGAACATTTTGTTTTGGAGTCATTAAGTTTTAAAAAAAATCCCTTAGATGACGTTATTCCTTCCTATGACATCTGATAATGTGATAATGTATGTGCATTGACTTAAAAAGACATTTATGTTTATATAGGTTTAATCAAAAAAGAATCAAAGTAACGATACCTAGTTCAGTACCGGTACTAGTGCATGAACATTGGTCTTGCGACGGCACAAATTCTCTTATAAATGAGAAGAATAAATGGTATATTTTTAGTAATTGTAAATACGATGGACAAGCTGTAAGTTTATTGATCACAATATATATTATATCAATTAAACTTCTACAATGTCTTCATTTTTCAATGTGAAGTTATTAAAAACACAAGTTGTAAATGCAGGACTCTTAATCCCTTGGTTCCAATACTATTAATCATAAAATAAGTTTTTTCTATGTTAACAAACACACGAGTATGTATTTAAGCCGAAAATTATAAAAATGTATAGACTTTAAATGAATCATTAGTACCTTTTTGTAATTATATTCATAAATATTATATTTTATGACTTTAAAAACAAAGCAAGCACTGAATCAAAAATGAAATGCAAAAAAACAAAAAAACACCGACAATTTTTTAAAGGGCTCATTTTCAAGAGTCCATATATATATTTATATATAGGTACATATTATACAACTATACTTTATGATCGTATCATAATAACGTGTGGGAGGGTTTCATTCAGCTGTGGTGTCTGCATTGTGTACTATTTTGTATCCCTTACATACACACATAAATTGGTTATAGTTTTGTTTCTTGAAGGATTGTAAATGCCAATTTCTACCATTTATTAGAGAATAAATATATGGTAGAATAAAGACATATTTATTTTGTTTTAAAAGTCAGATAAATGCAATCGTCTGAGCGTAATTTGAAATAAATAATACACATTTTAAGTAAATTTACAACCATATTATGTCATGTTATTTACAACCATACATACATCGTGTTTATGAAATAATGAGCTATTTTTAGATACAATAAATGATTAAAGCTTTTGCAAACGCATATAAAATGTGCATTTTTCAATTGCTTAATATTCAAAGTGGGCATAAAATCAAGGCAACACACATCAATTAAAGTATTCATTAGTATGTATTTGTCAAATAACCTACCCAAAAATATTAATAACCTCGACTTTTACTTAGTAAACACTCTCTAGTACTAATGGCAAATCTATAGGTTTTCGTTTTTTCTGTACTCAAGTACAATAACATTTCACTTTATATTATTGTCGTGTCAGGACTGATGACTGTTGTCCCAAGGAATTATAGAACCGGTATTATGACTTGACTAGAACAAATAAATAATGCCTAAAATAAAACTAATTATTATTATATTATGAATACCATATATTGTGTTTGTTTACTAGCACGTAAGATATAAAATAACAAACATATGCAAAAAGAAGAAAATTACAATCTTATAACTTTTTTTATAAACTTCCATCAGTTATTTGGAAATAATTCTCAAATTTTTATACGACGCTCTAACCTTTTCAATATTTTTTTTTTTATTATGATTAATATTATGAATATGTTTATTCTGAAGGGATCTCAGATATTTGCTATATGCTCACATTCAATTAAAAAGTTCCTAACCCTTTTCCTTGATTCCTTACAAAAGAAGCAGATTTGTTCCTCTTTAGTATTTCCATACACACTAACTCTCAGACAAAAGTTTTATAGAGAATAGTTCTTTGATACCACATTAAATTTTACAAGTCTTTTTAAACAATTTAATATGTTTGTTATAATTACAGTTTTAAATGTTTTAAGACAATAAAACAAATTTGTTTCCAAAAAAATAACCAATTTCATACCACTCTGTCTAATATTGAAGAATTGACGGAAAAAGAAGAATCCTTTTTTTAGACAACTTTTTATATTAATTCAAAGTTATTACAACAAATTATAAAACAACCAGACACTTAATAAGTGGCTATTTTATTCTTATCTATGTTCCTTCTTGACAACAAGTTATTGATAGCAAGTGTTTATATATTCACTCTAAAAATACCATCCAATTTTAGCTTAGACTTTGATACTAATGTAAATATATTTATTTAGTAATGTAGGACATATTGATTGCAACTACCTTTGACCCGTAGAATATATATTTTTTTGAGATTCTAGCTCCTAGATAGCATCTAAATTTACAATTAATAATTTTTGTATGACACTGGAACTGAAGTTCCAATACTTAGGGTTATATTTCACGTAAATAGATAATGAGTGCATTTGTTGAATTCATCAAAATGAAATGATAGTCTCAATTAATAGTTTGTAATTAAAATCACTAATGTTATAAATAAATTCGACAGTATGAGGCCTACAATGGGTAACTTGTAGAATCTTCTTATACAATTTGCAACATGTACAGTACATAGTAATAATTAATATAAATGTTTTTCAAAGATAAGAGCCACTGATGCTATCAAAATTAAATCTAAACCATGACTTGATAACATAGACTCGTGACTCAACAAGGACTCGATAGCTATTTTATACTGAACTCAAGCCTTAACATTATGGACATTGAATGAACTCAAAAGAGCTGTAATGGCTTGAAAGGAACTTGATAAAAACATTCAAGAACTCGTTAAACATATTTATAGAGCGTGTCAGGTAAAATCGTGAACTTCTTGATAACGAAAAAATAGGGTAAGCTTTTGCAAGGATGAAAGGAGAACAAGGATCAGGTTTTATCACAGACTTCTTCATTGATATATGTTTCTATTTTTCAAATAGTTTCCTTTGCCTCCAGCCACGCCTAGGTATAGCATCCCATATCGATGAAGGCATCTGACATGACCGTCTACGACTGCTCAACAGAAGTTTTGAGGTCATCCAAATATTGGTGAGGGGTACACAGAGTCTCTTCTCGACTATGGCCTAAGGTATAGTTGAAAGGGAAACAGTTTTAGAAGGAAGCCGGCCAGACCAACCCATTAAAATTTAGCCAATTCAAAAATTATGGCTTCTGTTAACCAAGTTGGTCTTATTTCTTGTTGAAAGCAGTTGCTGATATAGTCATAAGGCCTTCCTGAAGCAATGCACACGTTTCCTCCTAGTTCAATCACAGATATTGGATTGTTTCTTCATTGATCCTGATTTTATGGCGTATAATGCTGCCAGGGGGAACTCTCAAAGCTCTGATTTGTAGCCATTTAATCTTGTAAACGAGACTCCAGGAGCACACAATAACCTTCATGATCCACTCGACACTCACTTGGGCGTGGAGCAAATTAAACCCTCTTTGCTTTTTCCACTCCATGCTGACAACTGTTGATTTTTGAAAGTTTTGTATTATTGTTAATAATAACATAGTCACAAATGTTAATAACCAAATCTAGCTTTTCTTAATATTTACCCTAAAGTAATCCAGATTGATTTATTTTCAAGTTTACGTTTTTACCTCAAGCACTGTTGACATGGGCTTACAGTATATCAGGTCATTCTGGTAAATCTGGACCACCTTTAATATGGGCACGCTTGTAAATAATATAGGCCTAGTATCGAGCGAATGATAGGCAAAGATGGCGAACACAGTGAATCATTTTTTCTTTTGTATTATAAAAACTTGTCAATAAAATTTCAAACCTTTTCTTACTTCCCTTATTGATAAGGATGTAGTTAAGTGTGGTACGGATTTAATTGTATCGAACCTGCATGAGACCGTTTTGCTACTTCTGGGGAAACACAATGGATTTATAAAAAGAGTTTATGAGTCTAGGGTGAGATGGAAACCCAAATTGAAGCCGGCAATCGTGGTTTCAGCTCATTTGTTTCCTATAATCACCTATTCATGTTTATTTCAAACATTTTCATTAGTACTTCAAGCCCTTACACCAATAATATATACTCTTTTTTCATAATGCATACTTCAAATAATACAAAATTGCACTATTAAAATAAATAGTAATTTAACAACAAAGTATTTATATTTCAATAGTAAGAAAAGGTCGTTCAATTGTTGTTGTATTTACACATTCAAGCACGAAAACAAGTAAAAGTACATATTATTATTATTTTTAAAATGAAATGTTAAAGTTATTTTATCACATTTTTTTTTTTTTTTTTTTGTAAAATTTATTTAGAAAATATATCTTTGCATATTATATAGAATGGGTATTCAGTATATACGTACAAGTATATGCTGTATATATGCATGCATTTAATAGCAAAAATACAACAGTAAAAAGACAAAAAAAACTCCACCGCTTATTAAAATTAGAAATTGCCTTGTGTACCCACATGTTTTTACTAGTTCTACAACACAAATGCACAGATTTCTCTTAGGTTTTAATATTATGTACATTAGACTGTACACAAAATGGTGAATTTGGTTTTCATTTGTTAAAAACACAGCATTTATTTCACAATTAGATAGATTGTGCTTTATGTATGAACAAGATTTATGAGCAGGAAATAATGGATGTCGATGTAAATTTGTAATAAAAATTCAGAGACAGTCCTTATCTATTCGGTCCAGTCATGCCTCAGGACCGGTCATTAAGTCCAGTCCTTAATCCTGCTTTACTTAATACTAGAGCTGATTTGTCTATAGAGGAAATAAACGTGAGTGGCCTCATCCAGGTCATCCAAGACCAAACCTCATATATTTTACGACTGATATGCAGGACTTTATTGCATCAGACCGAGACTAAACTGGACAGGATTGCATTTTTCAGTCTTAAATAAGGACTGATACTACACTAACTGTGTCACATGTTGAAATGGAGTTACTTTGCATTAATTAGGACCACTTGTACGTTTGTACAATATATACACTATAGTAACCCATCCGACAGAACAATTTGCCTGTCTAAGACGGTCGAACAAGTGTAATTGTATAGGCCTGAGGGTACTATTCCATGAAGACTCTTAATAACATCAGTTGCATGTTACATCATTTGGGAGGGGGGAATGAATTATTGACATAAAAATTAATAATAGTGGAGCGAAAATTTTAGGATTTTATTTAAATAAATACTTATGTATTCATTTTTTATGTATATTTAAATTATTTTAGACGAAAGATAGGCTATAATTATATTGTTAAAGAGAGATGCCCAAGACTGATTTAATAATGAAGAAAAAAACTACATGTGTCATCCGTTCTTCCCTTTTTAATCTCTATATATAGTATTTTTCAATACACAGATCCCATCTTTACTTATAAATTATAACTCACCAAAAATCTGAAGTTCTTTGTCCTTGATGAGTCGACGTGCTAGTAGCTATTTTTGAATGTAATGTTTTCAACTCAAGAATTAAAAAAATAATGATTAGATCCATGGACAATAAAAACACGCTACTCACATAGCCGGCTCACAAAAATTTCGCATACAATACATTCATATAATTGACAACTTTAAGTATTTATATTGGACAGTACATATGTAAAATTTTGAACAAAATTAATAATTATATATAAGTTTATATTTTATAACTAATTATAGTATGACTTCTACTATAATCTTCATCAATTGAGTTCATTTATAAATCTACTTAGCGTATATATATACGTATATAATTAAAACTAATTATCTGTTGAATGATAAATAAGCACTAGGCATAGACACTCCCTTTCATGGCTTAAAATTCAATTACATTGATCCAATAAGGTAGTTACATCCATATTTCAATTGTATACAATGAAGTAGTTTGATTTATTTTCAGACCTAACCAAATCTATTCACAACTACGACTACCAGTTCTTTCTTAATAACATGTTTCTTTCTGAAATATATTTCTTTGCAAATTTTATATTTGTATAAATCATTGGATGTTAGACAATGCTTATAAGTATATTATTAAAATATCGAGGGGAAAGATCCTAGCTTGACAAATAAAACACATTTTTAGCTCAAAATTGGTTTATTTTAAATTACCATTATTTGATTTAGGGATTGGAGTCCCCAGATAATTTTTTAAATCATAGCTGAGACTGAAATGAATGTTTCTCATCAAGAAGCAGTTTAAAATTAAAACACGAAATAGTTTTTGATCAATTCTTTTGGAAATAACAAAAGTAGTGTCACACTTAGCAGAATAACTTACAAACAAAATAGGAGATTGTCATAACATTTGGTCAGCTGTCTTATGAAGGTTGGCGATACTGAAATTCAAGGAATAAAAAAAAATAGTGCCATCTATGTATTAGGCACTGAATTATTTAGCCCATGTGTGTTATTGTTTCATTGCTATAGTATAACATGTTTACAAGTTACGAGTAAGTACGAGTTGTCACTTATACAAGTAAATTCTACAAGTTAATATTTTTTGTTAAACGTTATAACCCCCACTAGGTTAATGAATAGTAATAATTTTTTGGTTTATTGAAATACCAAAACTTTGGTTGTTTATTTTTAAATATTTTACAATTTTGTTAAAAACTTATTTACTTTTTTCTTATTTAAAAGTGTTGATTAAGAGTTTTTGTTTGTGTTCAGAGAAAATAAATAGTTTTTTTGAATAATGTAATACTTCTAAAATTACATTTTAAATTTTTTGAAAGTACGAAGCATTTTTTCAATGACATTTCACTCACAAGAACTTCATATGAAACGTTTTTGCACTCTTTATATTAAATTATCCATTACCATATGTGTATAATTAGAACTATGAAATTTGTAAGTCAAAAATTGTAAAACCGCCCAAATTAAGAGTTCCATAACTCATACATTAATTATGAAACATACTGCGTTATAGGGGTCAAACTCCCTTATTTGATTACAACATTAGTCATTTTAATTACCAATTGATATCAATCATATAATTTCATTTTGATATAATAAAATTATATATTATCAGGCTCTAATGGTAGTACCCGCTATTCCCCAGAAAATGCTGTCGATTAAAACACTCAATAAATCTATGTTCCCCTTTCAAGAATGGAAATTATTTAAAAAAACCGTTCATTTTTTTTATTATGGCATAAAGAACCCAGGACTCTCTACATTATTACGTAGCTGAACTATAAGTATACCCATTCGTTACTAAACCTCATCTAAATATTTTATAATTTATTCACTAAACTTTTTTTTTACTACTAGCCTTAGCTACACAAGCTCGTTGTTCAAAATGAGTCCTCAAATCATATTTTAGAGTATGAGGTCGGATAAAATATAAGCTGTCCTAAAACCATGAGATATTTTATTCATTTTTACATACCGTTCTTATATAATTTTATACATAGGAATATACTTTTCTTTCCATTTTACAGGGAAAATGGACTCTCAATGCTATGATCAAAACGCTTGCTAGATTTCCTTAATACGACAACATTATTAATTCTTAGATTTAAATTACTGTACCAATTCAATTCATACATAAAAACAGACAAACTTTGCTTTATTAGTATAGATTGATAAAAAGAATATAACTGTAGGCATTTGAAATTAACAATTTTCTATAGAATATATACAAATTACTCAAATATTTTAAATTAAAAAAAACACATTATGAATATATATTGACCATCCATGGAATTTACAATTATTGCATTAACCTCACCACAAGTACTGGAAATTATTAATTTATAAATATACATTTCATTTATTGATTGTTTGTAACTAATACCATTTCCCTAAACGAGTCACACCTTATGCAAAATTATAATTATATACTCAACACATATATATTTTTATATTATTTTTGCAGGAACAACATACACGGACGTACAACATGTATTCGAACATACCAATAGCCAAATTGTCCTTTTTTCTTTTTGCAAACGTTTAATGATACAACTAGAAACAAGTTTGACTTGTAAGTCCAATTGATTGTGCATATTAGTATATTTTAAAATACATAAATATATATTTATCAAAATGCTTCCAGAAACGTTTCATTTTATTTGCAAAGTATAATACTATAGCTTTTATCGTTATAGCTCATACTTTTGTAAAAGAATATAAGGTTTTGTTCCGAAAGACTCCATTTTTATTTATTTATGATTATTAAATTAGTGCGACAATTAAGAAAACATTAATTGTTATAAATTTATTAGGACAGAAAATTTGTTTGTATCAACACTTTTTTTGACTCCTTATTTCCACTTTATAATAAGAGATAAAAAAAAGTTAATCAAAACATAACTGCCGATATATATTTGGTAGAGATTTTTGAATTTAACTTTGTAATTCAGCTTATTTGGATTAAAATAAGCAGTGATAAAAAATATATATCCTACCAGTATTTAAGAATTAAAGAAACAGGGAATAAATGTTGAAATGTTAGATGTTTCGTATTCAAGAATTAAATAATAGGGAACAACAGCTTTAGAAAATAGAAATAATCATGTTCAAATTATTAACCAGAAAAAAATGGTACTAAGAAATGTTCGATACACCCCTATAAAAAAATATTTCTATCTCAAAAATGAAGTCATTTTGCCGAAAAAAAAACGCCTGTCCTCATATGATCACCAGAGGTAGATCATTAATTTCTTTCAATAATATCTTCAGCCAACACATCAAAAAAATACATATTTAAGTATAACAATGCATTTTAGATAATTTGGTCGTAAAATGTGTCTAAAATGAGGGATTCTATCTATGAAAAACAAAAATAATAAGAAAGATAGAGTAGAGAAAATCGATATTAAAAACAAAAGATATAAATAAAAACATTTTAAATTTATCACACATACTCTTTAAAGAATATGAAAAATGATAGATAGTACTTCATATTTTCAAATTAAGAGGATTAATTTAATATGGCATTGGTTTAATTGTATAGAGAATTACCGCGCTGGATAGGCGTTAAATATTTCATAAAATTTATTTATTTATTTTCTAGTACATCAGTAATTGCTGTTATTATATGACATTCAAAATAGCCTTACATAATATCCCCCACCCTTATGTTTTTTTAGACATTAATTATACTGACATATGTTTCCCGAGTTTTGTAAATTAATTTCTAGGGTAAATTTTTATTTACCAACTTATTTTTAAAGTTATTGTTTGTTTTTTCCTCTAAAAATCATTTTGAGAAAACAAATCAAAGAGTACATTAAATTTTCAAATAACTATTAATCAAAACAGTTGTGAAGGATACAAAAAACGTCAGATACATTTTACACTAACTCTTTTAACATGTGTTGAGCTATTTATTTAATCCTTAATTTATATATTTTCCTTTGTAGTTTCCAAGTAGTTGAGTCTTTCAGTTATCCATATGACGTGTAGGGTAATAATATTAACATTATATAGTCTTAGAGAGTTTAATATAAGTATATAAGTGTATAACTCATATATTGGGTCTTAGAAAAAGACTATAACCATTTTGATTGCTCTACAAATAACCATGTACATGAGATCAGAAAAAGGTTGTGAAGGAAAGTAGTACATACATTAATATTGTAAGTCCTGGACATTTTCCTCCAATGGAACTCCACAGATGATTTAAAGAGGGTGATGTTGATGTGCACTCCACAGGCCTTGGATTCAATATAGCAACATATTGACAAGTCCAAAGGATTCAAATGAGGGGACTGAGGGGACCAAAAGATAATGAACTAGAAGGTTATGTTTTCTCTTATCCCAGCTTATTATTCAAACCACTTCTAGGCCAATCCCTGATATTTTCTCTATCCTCCACAAGCATTCTGACGGTGTACTGAGCATAATGGTTAACAATAACAATGTCAGAGTTGCTATGGCTGGCGCATACCAATGAAGCAATCTTTAAAAAAAAAATTTCTTCAATTTTTAAAATAATTAACATAAAAAAATGTTACACAACTTTTTTTGTGAGGTAAAAAATCCAGCTTCAGCTTATAGAAATGGAAAATTTGATTGAAACTTAAGCTATTGTCATATAGATAGTCATATACTTTTTTGAGCGTCGTCGTGTAGAGGACGCTTTAAAAACTATTGTTCTGCATAATTTTTGAATGAACTTTAAATGAAAAAATTAGTAATAAGATTAATTTTATTCTTCTTAAAAAAATAAGAAAGATTTTTGTGGTACTTTGTATTTCAACAATTTTATTTTTATTAAAATTCTGAATTTTAATAGTATTTAACCATATTCTTCACTATTAAAAATTATAGTAGTACATTAATCAGTTATTTTCAATTATTTAAGCTGTACATACCAATTTCAATTTAAAAAATTTAAAGGCAAATTATTTTTTAATAGGATTTTAACGTTTTATTAAGTTATTTTGAATATCTTAGGAGTTATATGATTCTAACATTATATTATAAAATCATCATTGATGAGTAAAGTAATCATCAACAAAACTATGTTAATAAATATTTTTAATAGAATGATTCTATCGAGGCAGAATTAATTAGATGTATCTATTAAAATAACAAACAATATTACCATTTACATATAACATTAATAATGATGAGTAGAGAGTCGATGATTGCTTTTCGAAAAATGATGATATCTCCATTAATATTTTCAAGAAATATTTTATTGTATTATCATTTGAAAATAAGTGAGGAATTACATATTTGACGATAATTACAAATATATAAAGCCAAATATTTGTATTCTGAGTAACGTACATATAATAAATAATGTTAAAAGGATAAAAAATTTATGGCATTCAATAACAATATCAGTTTAAGATATTCTAGATTATAATCCATTTGAAATAACACTTCAAATTTAACTTCATAGGCAAGAAACTAAATACATTTTTGAGAGTATCCACCACAAGTAGGCATACAGTATAATATTCATTTTGTTAAGAGTTAATATTTTTAGATATGAATATTTTTGCAATGAGATTATTATTTTCCCACCCAAATGCTTGGATGTTGTTTAATTATATCCCAGGTTTTACATATACATTTTACGGAATATGGGTGACCGTTTTACATATGTAAATGAGATATAACAAGATATGGTCTAGATTTATTATTTATTTAACAAAAAGTAAGTATAGATATAAAATATTTTATAGAATAAATATAATTAGATTAAATATTAGTTGTATATAAATTAACTAATAAATAATATATATAAATTTCATAACATTGTAGTACTTTTGGCTGAATTGTTTGGAGTTGGTTTGACTTAGGCCAGAGTGACGAACCGTCCTCTTTTGTACAAACGTTTTTCGATTTTTATATTTTGTTATATATATTTGGTTTGAAATAAACATAACTTACAAAAATATATAAAGACAAATGAAAATATAAATTGTTTGCAATCTATTGAAACTATTTGTTGATTACACCAGTCACTATTTTTTGCACAAATTGAATTTTAAAATCAAATTATACCACTATTGCGTAACTGAGAGCCACTCTGTTAGCTAAAAAGATCATGTTCGAGTAAGAAATTTAAAAGAAAATTCAATATAGTAATACTTTTTGAAGAATCAATAGTCTTACACATATCGATGCATCAAATTATTAATTATAGAAAAAGACTATAATTAAACCTAAATTTATTGTATGTAGAGTCTTACAATAGCCCAAACTCAATTTTTGTTTTTCACATATTTATATTTTTTGGGACAATACAATTACTCCAACCAACCAACTTTGTATTTTTATTATCCTTCATGTTTGAGTCTTTGATTTTGATCAATTACACCAACTGAACCCAAAATAATCAATAATTTAAATGATGTAAGTAAAATTAAAGAAAATGAAAAACTTACTGTATTTTAACAAAAGTGTAGATCTTATAAAAATTTATTTTTATTTTTAAAAAAACATTATTTTTTGTCAAGTTCTCGGAGAAAAGTAAACAAAAATCAATTTTGGGACAATTTTGTTTTAGCTTAAAGACGGAGCTCCGTGTCATGGCGCCTCTAAAACCAAGCCTTCCTGAGATACAACTTTCCAGACTTTGGAGACTTCATCATGTGGCTGCCCTCCACTCCAGACCTTGAACCCTCTGGACTACTCTATCTAGGCGCGTCTGGAAGAAAGGGTTGCACTTCTCCTCACAGGAGTTTCTAGTCTCTAAAGACTTGTATTAGAATAAGTGGGCCAACCTCTAGTCTGACTACATAGTCAAGTTCTGAAAGGGATTTAAGCCCTTTTTTGGTCAATATTG
The DNA here is from genome assembly GCF_016086655.4 of Lepeophtheirus salmonis. Taxonomy (NCBI): domain Eukaryota; kingdom Metazoa; phylum Arthropoda; class Copepoda; order Siphonostomatoida; family Caligidae; genus Lepeophtheirus; species Lepeophtheirus salmonis. The sequence continues at coordinate 8,321,345 of NC_052134.2, forward strand.
GACCTTAGGGCTCACATATTGTATTAAAATTGGGGCAAATATTATTTTCAGATGTTATTGTTCAATAAATATACTCACAAAACCTTTCATTTAAATTTTACTCATGAAAATATTAGAATATGTACCAAGAAATAAGATCCTCACTGTATTTCCTAGATACTGAAATGGGTCTATGTTCTTTTACTTCGTCTCATAGCCCCATATTCATGGGCACACACACTAGCTATTACTTTAGATTTAAATAATAATGATAAGGGTTTTAGAAAACAAAAGACCCTTTTCAGATAGCCAGCTAAAAAAAGCCGCTCTCACTTTCCAGTACAACCTTTATGCACCTCTGTATATGTGTAGTAATACTAAGGAAATTTGATTATTTTTCGTATCCTTGCAAATAATAATAAGAACTTTTCAATTCATATTTATGAATAGGTAAATGCTCAAAAAATGATCATATTTAATGAAAAAACCGTCGCATTCATCTTCTTTGCTTGGTGCGTATGTACATACAAAAGCATTGTACACCCACTATTGAATACTTTTTGGTAAATAGCTTTTTGGAGCATACAATCTGCAAACTCAAGGAAAAACAACATACATAAATTTGATACTATCACACTATCTTTAGACACTCATTCAATAAAAGCAGGCGCCGTTTTGAGTGTTTGATTAGATTATATTTATGTATCAATAAATAAAAATTAAAATAACAAATTATAAGTCAGTTTTGTATCACTTATTATATAGAATAATAAACGAACACACTTAACTAAAATAATAATTACATCAAGGAGGGATGTTTAAATATAAATCGTCAAATTTGCAAAAATGTGTATTTAGTTTATAAAGAATTGTTCTACGGTATAAATCCTTTTGTTAAAGAAGACCAACAGATTGATTATAATGTTTTATTTTATACAATTTTGTATTTGGCTTATTGAATTTTTATATAATTTCTAGTTGTATTGAATAAGAAGTATAATTTTATGCTAAAACCTTTATTTATTTTAGTATAATGCAATTTCTTATTAGCAATTATATTATATTAATTTTTATGATAGGTATATTCACAAACATAGAGGGCGTTAAGATCATAAAAGCCCTTGCGTACACAGGCGGTAAAGTTATGATGCAGTTGTCTGATAGTGTTTTTTTGTTTTTGTTTTTTGAGCAAAAATGTTGATGTATCAACAAAACTTTAGTGAAGTTTTGAGCATCATGGCAATAGCTGCTCCAGGTATAAAGAAAATTTAATTCTCAGAAGAGGAACGGCGTGGCGTCGTTACGTTAATGTTTGGCCACAATAACATGAAAATTTCAATTTAGGAGGTTTATATTCTAGAGATCAGCATTGGGTCTGGTAACAATACTCAACAACTTCTTATGTTCTAGACAGGTCCCTGAAGTGGATAACTGAGCACACTTAAGACTACGTTTGGAAGACAATATGGTTCCCATGCAGTCCAGATCTTAATTAAATGGATTATTTTGTCTGGGGCTACCTCAAATCTTTAACAAATTGAACATATCATGTAATCAAGGACACAATGACCAACAGACCAATTAACTACTTCGTCAATCCCTGATTCTCTTTCCGGACCAAGGTATGGGTTGTGATTGATGATGGAGGTATGTACATCAAATAAACTCTTTTCAACATTTATATAGACAATTCAAGCCAACTTTTCAGAAAATTTGCAGAAAAATGTGGCCTCAGTGGCAATTTAAAGATTTTTAAAAAATGCACTGATTTGATCTGAATACCCTGTATATGAATCATATGAATAAATATCTTTAAAAAATATAAATATCAATTGATTAATTTTTTTACCAATGTACAACATGTATAAATATACAAGACAAAATATTAAATTATGTATAAAGTTTTGGAATTATCTAAATATTATTATAATTTGAACAAAATTTAATAAGCCTTATTATAGAAATCAAATATCCGTCAATAAATATGTACATAGACAATTTAATAAACTAAATACATAGTAAATTACTATAGCTTACACGTATTTCTACTAGTGTTGTTATCCCGGGATACAATTTTTCCACTATTTCCTGTGTTTACTTTCTATGATAAATTTCCTTGTAAAATATACTTTCTGGGAAATCTTGTATTGAATTATTTCAATATATATTTTGTGTCAATATAACTTATTCTTACAAAACTTACATTGAAAAGTCATTTTATATTACATTTTTTTACAATTGATACTACTGTCCAAATGAAAACGTACCTTTAACATATCTAAAGATTAAAATTCAGTTATAACTTTACTTTCTAATGTAGGAAACTGGTATTAATTTTGGATCTCTTACGAATGCATAGAAAAGAACAGTATAAATAAATTTTTTCTTAAAATATAAAAAAATTAGTCAAATTTCAGAGTATTTTTATTTTGCAAGGATCCTAAAAACTAAAATATTGATTTGACAAAATCGGCTGAGAGACCCTTCCCTACTAAATGAGAACCCTTTAGTGCTCAAAATAAATTCGTTCGTCAAAAAGATTATGTAAAGTTGACATTTGCTAATTAAATTTCCTTAAGGATCGTTTCTACCTTCTTTCTCCTTGCGTTTTTATTCATCATCCGTCAATATATTTAACAAGCTAAGCTTATTTTTCAGAAAAAAAAAAATTATAGATTTGTTTTATTTAATTAATTATCATCATTTTCTATCAAGGATGTACCGCAAATTGCACTTAACGATACAAAAATATATACAATGGGTCATAAATAAAGAAAAAAATATATATATTTTGTTTAAAGTACAATATTGGAGCCAAATTTAATTTAGGAAATCAAATAAACTTAATTAAATAAGCTACATAGAGCCATGAAAGGAAATATGTAGACATAATTCTTATTTTGAGCCTAATATAATATATGTAAAAATGATTTTCTATAAGACTTTCACTTATAAATACTTAAGAAAATATGAATGTTTCTTTGCTGTCTTTCGTGAGTATATACACTATAAATTTATTGAAATGGAGATATTTTTTTAATAGAAAAAACTTAAAAAATACTGCTTGAAGGTCAACTAGAAAAAAATGTTGCACATATTTGTAGCCATATTTTCTACAACTTTACTTATAATTGCCAAACAAATCCTTAATATTACTCTCCATTTTTAAGAGTACACATACTCGGGGTGGTTACTTTATCACTTGGAAATTGTCTCCTCAATATTTAAAAAATAATGATGACAGCCATGGAAAATGAAATAAAAGTAATGTGCAGATTGCACAATATAAAAAAATTCACATGCAACTAAGAGCACACTTTTTACAACTCTAGCAGTAATTTTAAGTTTTTGTAAAATCAATCATATTCAAATTTATCATTTTTTTTTTGGAATCAAGAGAATATAATTTGTGATATTCTTAAATACTACAATTATATATATTTCTTATTCAATATGTCTGGATTTACAAGCAATATTAGCCTCGACACGCTGTCGAACAGATTGGCAGCTCTTGATGATGAAGCCTGTGCTTACAGTGAATCAGGGTAGCTTAGAAATAATCCAAATATATTTGAAATGTGTAACTAACATTCTTCTCCAAGATACTCCAAACTGCAAAGTCCAGGGGATTTAGATCAGGGATGGAGGAGGGTCATATGGATTTAGGCACAGATGAGATACGATACGCGTTGACTTTTTTGATGTTGCTTCGACATTTTGACACTTAGAGACACAGGTATAAATAATATTTGTTCACTTTTGTTTAACGTGGATAAAATTGTTATTAAATCCTACTGACAGTTTTGGTTCCCTATTCAGTAATATCTAATTTTTTACATGATATGTAGATCAAATTTGAACAAATTCCTAATATTTTGTGCGTATGAATATTCCAAAAAATGAGCCGTCTAAAAGTATATAGATACACAGAAAGGAGTCTAATATTTATTGTAGACAAAGAAAGAAGGAATGACAGTAGACTAATAATAAGCATATAGCCTTCATTTATTTGCTTGTTCCTTTAACAAATTAGAAATGACGACTACATTAGATTTGGTATAACTAAGAGTAAACTAATTTTCTTTTTTATACATATGTACGATTAATTAATAAGGACTTAATTATAAGCTTCTCTGTTCCGAAATACAAACTTGTACTAGATATAAGCCTATCGTATATTGATGCATGCAGAGTTTATAAATAGAACTATCCTTAAATGAGCAAACAAAAAGGTTTTAATACAAAAAAAAGTTATATTAATGTTCTAAAAAGTAAAAAGTCGTGTCTTAGATTATCCTTCATTTTGAAGGACACTTCCTTATACTCACATGTATAATTGAGTCCATCTGAACATAAATGATATAAAATATCATCCATTGTTATTCGTAATAAAATATAGTTCAAATTGAGGACTAAACCGGAGATTTAATGAATGGTTCTAAAATGTTTTTCCTGGAATTTTTGTTCTTAGAACTTTCGCCCTATAAATAAATATTATGTAAATAATTACGTAAAGTACACCGGTACAAAAATTGTTCAAATTTAACATAACAAGAAACAATATGAATGATATATATCCAAATTAAGTTAAAATGTCCTCATTAAAACTTATTCCATGTACAAAAATGAATTACAAAGGACTTCAAGTGAAGGAAAATCCATTTTAAGCCCAAGAAAATAAGTGCAAAGGTACATTTATGAAATAATATATATATATGAGAGGGGAACTGAAACAGGGCTAAACTTCCAGAGGTGAAAAATCCTTGTGAATATTTTTCAGTCACCTTAATAAATGGGGATGGATCAATAATTCTTAAGCTTTTTACATTGTGCACCACTTGAGAGAAAATATAAAGATCTTCAAGTATCACAGTTATTTTATGGTTTTCAAATTTGACAATTTTTGAGAATGATGGAAAATTTTTGGATGACTATTTTCACCTTCTATATTGTAACTGGGATATTTTAGACCCCATATTATCCTTAAAATATTAAATCTCATTATTTACTAGCTACATAATGTCATTTTGAGGATATATTTGTATATTTCGCCATTTGTTATCGAGATTCAGTGAATTTAATTAAATGTTTTGCATAAAAATCGTTCCTTTTTATTTTATTATATGTATATATTTTGCTCTTCATTTTTCAATATGAGAACTGGCCTTCACAATTGGATACAAAAATATAATATTGTAGCTATCATTTTATATAAAACACACAAAGTCATTTAAAAACAATAGAAACTCATTGCAAATTCGCATAATTATTAAATATTTAATAAAAATTTTAAAGAAAAATGAAAATTTAATATTTTTACTTACAAAATAAGAAATTTTATCTTGCTGAAACCCCAAACTTTTGTTTTTAGAATTACTATACAATAACGATTTTTTTTTTTTTAATCTCTTATATTTGTCATATTTCTTTGTAATCTAGTTCACTAACAACCTTATAAAAAGGTATACTCACTAACAGAAGGATAACAAAGTTCATCTTTTAAAACAATATATACATTTATTAACCCTTACAAAAAAGTTGGATAATAGTTTTTATATAAATTTTTTAAACAGCTATTATTATAAATAAATAAAAACTCTTTCATTCCTCCCAAATCAATTAGCCTACCATAGTTGGAGAAATACTGGGAAATATAGGAAAACAATACTACCAAGTCAATGCTACAATATGAATCAGTGTTTCATATATTTACAAAAGACTTGAAAAAACCATTAAATACCATGTTTCTGGTGCTTATAGTTTAAGCATAAAAACTCCATAAGAAAATATTTCAATCATTTAAACAATCTATGATATTGCTAATGATTTAAGTACTATATATACGGCAATATTCTTTTACGAAATTGCTTACAGAACATTTTTCTAGAAAAATTGACTGATCAATTAATGGGGCTCAGTACAGGCTTTACTTGAACTTGTGGACTTGTCGTCAACGCATTTAGCAATAAAATGGTAATTTTTTGTTTGAATATGTACATATCGCCATGTGGTGATTGAGGAAACATATTTTTTTGTGATGGAATCACTCGTCCTGAAAACTAAAAAAAAAAGACTTACTATTAAGTTTTATACAATTAAAAATTGTTTGTCTCGTGCTAACTCAAAAGTACTCCGATAAATGTCCAATTTTACTGCAATATGAAGCTCAACTACACGTGCCTATTCGGTTTGAGGAAAAAAACACCTGAAACCATCAAAAAATTATATAGGTCTGCATTTTGAAGTATTATACAAAGACAAGTTATATGTTTGAGAGTACATATTATGTACATTATAAATTTTATCAAGCTCCATGAGTTAAATAATAAAATTGAGATCATGAAATAAATTGAAATTAAGAAATACGTTTCAATGATATTATCCTTAATTTAACTTGTGTCTTGCTTCCTTATTTCACGTTTATTTTTTCAAAAAAACTTATTTATCTATTATATTTTTATATTATTGGTTTCTAACAAATAAATACCTAGTTTTTTAATGTAATAAATACACTTTATTCTTACAAAATGATGCTTATAATATTTTTTATTATTATTGAAGAATATTTATTAAAATACTTAGATATCTACAAAATAACTTTTATTGGAGTTTTAGTATAAATGATCTGCCTGTATGTATAGAAAACAGACCGAAAAATGACATTGGCATCCTAACAGTTTGAAAAATATAATGATGTCCAAGTTTGTTGTTGTTGGCAAAGCGCTGGAAGAACCTTAATATGAAAGAAAAAACAATGAACAAAAAAATAATACACTGAAATCCCTTTACTACATGGTAACAGAAGGGATTTCGGTATAGGTTGGTGACATTCTCGATATATACCAGCAAGTCGAATAAAACGGACCTTGGATGTTTTTTCTGCAAAGAAAGTGTAGAATCTTCTTTCAATTTTTAAAATGTTCCTCATAATTGGTCAGATGGAATTGCACTGATTAAGTATAAGTAAACATTACAGTATGACGATTACTCCATCGGACCTAGGAATCTTTAATTAAATATTCCTATCTAGAAACGACCGTGGAGCAAAACCGACGCACATCTTTTTTTGTGATCGAGTACGAAATATATTATCTATGTTGGAGAGTATCATTACTAATTGATTATTCGTAAGTCTCAAGGCATCAGATTGGCTTATTGCTCTTACTATGAGAGGAGAAAATGACTTTAAAGTGGAGATAAAAATAGCAAAGACTCTAATTTATGCATGTTGATCAAAAAGGATTCCTCTTCCTGCAGGTATAAACACAACAATCGTAAGATATATGGAAAAAAATTCTTTTAAATTGAAAAAAAAAAAACATTTATATATTTATTATATAAATGGGACTTCTCCCATCTTTTCAAAACTTCTAAATCTCATGCATTTCTAAATGTCTGGAGAAAACTCAATTTAAAAAAATTTATAATTTGTAATTTTAAACAACTGTACAATTTTATGTAACTTTAAACAATTGTACAATTTTATGTAATTTTCCATTTATATAATTTAAAAAATGTCATGACGTTACATTAGATTAGTTATAACCAGCTATGTAATCGTTAAGAATGAAAAATACAAATACAAAACTTTATCTAGCATGGGCTAGTATTACACCCGATATCAATTTTTTGAATATTTTTATTTTTTAAATTTAGATAATATGGATTTTAATTAGTAGTGATGAAAAATATATGTACTATCGGTATGTAAAACTAAAGAAACCGAAAATGAACATTGTAATCATGAGAATTTGAGGAATATTTGGGAGGATAGCAGATTAGCAGTCAAGTGTTGTTTTAGATCAGCTGCAATCACCCGTGAGAGGAAGGAAATAAACCCTAATACCACTCCGTATATAACAAGGGCATTTAAACTAAAACTTCTCCAATGTTGATCCTCAATTCTACACCAAGTCCTACGGGGACTTGCACTTATAGATAATTAACCATTCAAGATACTTACTATCTTAATGAGTGCATTTAAATAATTTATACGTATATGTTATCCCTTCAATAATTAAAGAACAAGGATATCAGCTTCATTTAGATAAAAACATAGTATGGTTTATTTTTTAGGTCTAATTCATATTTTAATACTAGGCATGTTGCTTGAATTTTAAAATTGGAAAGAGTGCAAGATTATTTTTTAGGACTAAATATTAAAATAATCGGTTATTATTTTTGCTATAACTGATTGTATTATTTCATTATTATGATCCCTCTTATTATTTCTGAAGACCAAATCATGGGACTCGAAACAACATCTCTAATATAACAAAATCAAACTATAAACCTATCTTTATAAAAAGAAATTTGTCTGTGTATATGTATTTATACCTTCCGTAATTCATGTTTGAGTGAAGATACTTGAAAAAAGAAACCTTAATACAATCGAGCGTGGGCGTCATATTGAAAAGAAATTTGCAATATATGTATAATTTTATATTCAAACATTAAGTAAAATTAAATGAAACCTTGCAGGTGTTTATGTCAACACATACAACTCTGTCTAATAGAACATGAGTTGAAGTCTCATTTTCAAGAAAGAGCGTGTGTAGATAAAGTACAAGAAAGTACTTTAGTCTCTATACTAAAGTACTCCATGTCTCATTACATTATATTAAAATGAGTTATGAGGCTGATATTATTATTCTTGAGGAAAAAGTTATGGAGTAGCTACGTGCGAGTGTGTTTATGAAAAAGGAAAAGTAATTCTAAGGATGTATGTTCAAAACACTGATAAGGGTAAAATAAAATAAAAATAGATAGCTGACAACAAAATAAACTGTTAATTGTCATGCATATGGAGTTACGCTGTTTGTTATGATTTTTGTGATCTTTTCTTGATAAAAAATATGAACTTGAATCATTAAATGGATGTTTTATTTTTTATGGTGCAATATATTTAAGCTTGCAACTTTTACTAAAATAAAATTGAGTTTTAGGAAGGAAACAAACAGAAAAGTTGTTACAACTACGTTTATTAGTTCTATAAATACTGTTAATTATATTCATGGGTAATAAAAATTGTTTCATATAGTCAATCAGATTACCCAGATAACAATCATGGGTGCGCTCACTTATCTCAACATAAGTAAGATCCTTATTTATTTTGCATTAGTAGTATTAGTGTTCTCAAGCCCTTACACCTAAAAAAACTAATAGATATAAATACGCACACTCCTGATCTCTCTATGACAAAAGTAATTTAATTCAAACAAATTAACATCCAAAACACTTTTAAAGAGAAGCAGCTAATAAATCAAATGCTAGCAAAAGATACAACGTTTAATTTCATATATATAAGGCCTTTGAATTACATATATTTTAAATATTTAATCTTTTTAGCAATTTTATAAGCTACAAACAACTATAAATCTTCATTACTGAATCAAACTTCTAATTTTCTTCTCCAATTATTACCTTACCTGAGTCCATAGCGTATGTAGACTCATTCTTTGTTTTAATCAACTGAAGAATGAGAGAGCACGCCCTATGCCCAAAAATTTGCTCAAATGCTGCACTAAATCAAAAAAGGATCTAACTATAAGTCAAGCTCAAGTTTTATTTGTTGATAATTATGAAGGTATGTGTAAATAGGAATAGTTTGTGTGCCTATGTGGAAGCATAGAAAAAAAAGAGTATAGCACTTTATTAGGGTGGGGTTTTTTAATGATATTACTATTTTTCTGTGCATTTATTACTTTTTTGCAACACTTATTCTTTGTTTTTCCTCTTTCTTGGAAATAAATGCAATCTTTGCATATTGTGGTCACGCATCCTTATGGCGAATGGATTACTTTTGAGTAAATAAATCCCTTTTGTCCTTTACTTCCTACTTTAATTTATTACTCTAAAACTCATTGAACTGATAAGTAAGTAAATGATGGAAACAAATCCCTCACGAATTGTCACATTTTAAAGCCATAAGATTTATCTAAGATTTTTGTAAATATTTATACAACTATGTATACCTCCAACATGGTCAATTTTGATCTTACCCACCAAAACGCCCGACAGTTTTAAAAAATACTGAAGAAATATCGAAGAATTATTGAACCTAGAATAAATTCGGTGATGGTTCGATCCCTATGGTTTATTTTTTATGATAGCGTAGCTAATTATACGAAATGATTTATTTTCTCCATATTTCACAACAAGCGTAACACTGGCCTAAAAATTGGTTTAGGAAATTACAGTCTGATTAGTATAACCGTTAACAAATTGAACCTGTCATTCGAAGTACAATTAATAGGGAACATTAATTTTAGTAAAACTGGTTTTTATTTCAATTTTTATACAAAGTATACATTTTTATTGTATTGTTCTATATACTTTCTCATTTTGATCTGAAGCCTGACACCACTGTTTTAATGATTTACAGGAATGATGAATCATTTTTTCCATAATTTGTTTCGTTATCTTGGATTGTCTAATTTTTAGCATCAATATTTTAGCAGTTAGATTGATTTATCTTGCATCAATACTATAAATCCTCACATATTAATCTATTTGGTCCAAATTTGGAGAAAATGGTAACATATTTCTTTGTCACCAAAATCATATGCTAACCACAGTCGAGTTTCCTTTTAACTGTGGCTTGGTGAAGAATCTGGCTAGAGTACAATTTTTTTTATTTCCTTACATACACTCCTCTTCATATACCAAGGTTTTACCGGAAGCTCCAAAACTCTGAATTTAACTCTCGGAGTTGATTTTTGTATAAATAAAAAAAAAGTAGGTATTAATGCTTTTGAGGCCCCAAACCATGACGAAAGAAAATATGATTCAGCTTGTCCTTATTTTCTGATGACTGAGGACCAGATCAATGTATTTTGTCAGAATTACATCTCATCTGTATTCTTTGGGAGAGCTTCAATAATGAATAGTTTTAAATTATTGTATTCGTAAGGACCAAAGACTTTTTTTGTTTTTTTGTGTTGGGAAGGTTTTTTTATAATTTTCCACAATTTTTAAACGTATTGACGAGTGATAATTTTGCTTAACTGCTTTTAAATCTATGTAAACTTATTTCCTTTGATGTAAAGTTGAACAACATTGAGTATTTGATTTCTAATCATGAATGTTGAAGATTAAATAATCTTATAATTATTTTTACTTGAATGTTTGATCTTGATTTAACGTTTACAATATAAAAAAAACAATTTTATTGCCTCCACAGCACCGTACATCCTATTTTTTTTAAGCACTCATGTTCATAGGACTGTGTTGAAAGCTTCAATAATGTTACATATAACTTCCAGAATCTTTTATTCATATTCCCAAACACACAACTATCTACTAAGATTCTAAGATTTTTTCGTTATTGTCACTCACAGTTTCTTATAAATTATAATATAATTGAAACTCCATTAATTATTTGTTGATACGTATTGGGAGTAATTTCTGTAATGTATAAGATTACTATTTAGAATTGTTCCTTGAATTTAATTTATACATTTATCAACATAAGTTTTGATAAAAAAATTAGGATAAGTATAGGCTAATCTTATTTCAATGGTAAAATTAATCAATCAAATATAAATATCGTAACTTGAATAAGAAGTTATATAAAAATTATATATTAAAATGATCAAATATAGTAAAAAGTTATAAAAATGATGTGTACAAATTCATTGCATTTCATGATCTTCACATAGTAAAATAGTATTTTTTTATTGTTCCTTGATTATGCAACATACAAGTAAAATTATAGGCCATCAATTTTGCCGGATTAATTTTTGTTATTTTTTTTTATATAAACAGTAATATAAAGGGTCCTCACTATGGATGTTGTAATCTATATTAATAAAGCAAGTACATTTCGATTTTCAAGTAAACTTTGATTGAAGAAATAGCAAAGTTACACCGAACGTGCGCGTCATATAAAAAAAAGGAAGATAAAATTGAGTACATATATATAGTTATGAAAATCGTGGCTATAACGACCATGTTAATAAAAAAGAAAATCAAAATGATAACCCTGACAATTTGAAGAATATTTGCAAGGAGATCAAGTGTGACAAGGTGGGAGGGGAGAAGGGAATGAACAAGGACATTAGCAGGAATTACTCTAATATTGATCCCCAATTCTACTCTGAGTTCATCAAGCCCTTACAATTATAATTCTGCTACCATCAAGGTTATTCCCGTCATTTACGAGCACACACGAATGTTCATTTAGGTCTGAAATATAATTGAATCCATTTAGACTTCTGCTAAGGAACAGAAAATTAATTCTTCCAATTACCAATTCCAAAAAACAGAAAAGCAAAAAATTCTTATAATTTTTATCATTAAGTATATATCTAAAATTTAAGAATGATATCTTGCAGGAGTATAGATCAACTAATAATGTATACAGGGCGGTCCATTGAAATCTGAATAATTATTAATTCAATAATTAATTATGGTTGATTAAATTTATTCATGTTTTGATATATTAAAGCATCAACAATTAGTTACAAAACAAAACAAGCCTCAGCTCTCTAGCTTACGAGAAAATAACAGTTGAACGTGATCGATGAATTTCAATTAACGTATTCCAATCAATTGAACGTCTCCAGGACCACTGAGTTCGTTGTCAGCAAATCCAAAATCTGGAGGAGGAAATGATCAGTCAATAAGGCCAAATTGGAACCAGAGGAGTTAAAGAAAACAGCCCAGGCCATCCCTTCAAGTCCATGTGGAACCATATAAGAGATCTTTGATTATCATACCCCACTGTCCAGAAAGCTATCAAAAAAGTGAGTGGAAACAGTCCCTCAAATGCACCGTCAGCCAGCACTTGGACGGCAAGACAGAGGAATATATCCACAGAGCTGCCTGGAAGTCATCATTGCCTTTCAGTTGGCTGCATTAATGATTCAGTAAGCTCAAATAAAATATACCTAAAGTATCAATTTTGTGGAATTCCTATTGTTAATTAATAAATTCAAAGTGTTCAGATTTAATGGAACACTCGGTACAACTGTATGCTGTATAGAATATGAGGAGAGTACCATTTTTTATTAAGAAACTTATGAAGCTAAAGCTCATGTTAACAATAAAAGAACAGAGAATGATATAAATTAATAATAATTGTGACTTTAAATAAGATCAGTGCTTCATATTAAAACGGAAACAAAAAGGATGAAACATGTATATTTCGTTGTAAATCCTAAGCATTATTTAGAATACTATTTCATTGTTGCCAACCTAGTTTTTTTTTCTCCAGCTATTGTCATTATTATTTCATTCTTGAGGATAGAACATCAAAGTATTGAGTAATTATTTGTGAGTTTGCTCATGAAAAACAAAAAGTAGCACTGATGATTTCTTTGAGAGTTGTCTTTTATATTAAGTAAAGCATATATAGATTTTAAAGACTAGTTTATTCGTTCTTCTACACCTAATAAGTATGGGCAATACACAAAACAGTATATAACACAAGATCATAAAAATTTGTGTGCTATTTTTGTTGGTCTGACCCAATTTTTGAGAATGTAAAAATCAACATTCGATATTAAATTAATTTTCTTTAAGCAAATTTTATGGTGATTTTTTTAGTATATGTCTATATTTAATATGTGATTATCCTACCCAAAGAACTTGCAATTTAAAAATTTAATATAAATATATATTTAAAGGGTTTTGTTTGAAAAGGAATCACATCTGAAGTTTCTAATAGTTTTTACGCTCAAAACCATAAAAGGTTTTTAAAAAAAAGATGAAATCGAAAATTCTTAATAAAACAGTTGATATACGAAAAAACTAAAAACCAAAACTTTATATTTGCCATAAATTACATAGAAAAAATATTTCTTGCTAAATCTGGTGTTCAAAAGTTTCACTATATATAGTTAATTTTGGTAATATTCGTTCTATGAGAAAATGAAATCATATTAAAAATTTGTTTAGTGAAAAGTTTTCATAGACAAAAGTTAATGTCCCACAAAACACCTATAACTAACCGAAAAATGAGTATAAAATTATTTACCTTCCAACGGGAAAAACATTAGTTAATTTGTAATCTTTCAAGAATTTTAGTACAAAGTGTTTCCTTTGATTGCTACAAATAATTATAAGCAATCCAATTGATGAATTTTTCGACATTCCAAAATTAAACCTAGCTATTAGGAGATCTCCATCAAGTAGAATTTTCACTCGAAATAAGAAACTTTAGTGGTTATATTTGAAATATATATAGAGTTAAAAAAATAAATATTTTATGTAAATCAACTTTTGTTTAAATTATGGAATATGTATGATTTTTGAACCATGTACGCCTGGCAACAAAATTATTATGAGTTTGTAGAAAATGAGAAATAGCAAAGATATTTTTTTTATCTTAATCAATCATACCTGAGTAAAAACTTTTATTTTCAAAAGTTTACAAATGATAATAAATAAAAAAGCTTTTCCCACCTATTGCTTAGATAATTAATTACAAAACCAACGGAATATAAACAAGTAATTGGCTAATTGATGCGTCCTTTTGGTAAAATAAGATATGGATTACTAAATGACCTTGAAGTTTAGGTCTCATTTATAACAAAAATTATGTAACTTACTTGGGTATGCACACATCTTATTAAGAAATATACTATTTTTGCGTGTATAATTTGTTTGCATCCTGAATTTAATGGAGAATAATGCAAATAAAGATACAACTCAATGTCTACTTTAAGCCATGTATGTAATAGTGTTGCTCGATATACCGGTATTTGGTGTTACCGGCGTACTGAAATATTAAAAAAACGATTTATTTCTATCTTGCATTTAAACAGGTACTTGCAGCGTCATTTAGTCATAAAAATATTGACTCACCGATGATGTACCCCTTTCCACTCTCTCAAAGTTTTCATTTATAGTTTTTCACTTCCGAGTTAAAAAAAAAACCACCAAAAACAATATAAAAATTATCGTTGTGGACGCAAGTGCATTTAAATTGACTTGACAGACATTTTTGTTTTTTACTTATTCATTATTATTTAAAAAGTGTCGAATAGTCTTATTGTAGCTCAGTGGACAACACGCTCGAGTAAAAATATTATCTTAAACTCAGTGTGTGTACGTTTGATTCACAGTCGGTCCTAGAAATGGAAATATAAATTATATATATTGATAGTCATAAAAATTGAAAGCATTTTTCGGTAGTCTGTTTTTTTTTTTTAAATTGGTAAATTGAGGAGTGAATGTTATTTTCATAAACTGATATATTATTTACTTCCTAAGAAGTGAACTTCCCATTCTAGTACATACAAGCCATCATTGATATAACATATATATAAATTAGATAGAACATATTTTTGTGCTAAAAAAAGACAGGTGGTAACCCTGAGGATTTATTGTATAGTTAAAGTTGTAAGTCCTTGTTGGACTCAGAGTAGAATTGAAGATCGACACGGGAGTGTCTTTATCCCTTTTATTCTCTCCTCCCCCTTGTCACAACTGCTTCCAGCTGATCTAATGAAATGGCATGACAGCTAAGTTGCTCTTCTCTTAAAAAAATTCAAAATATATAAAAAAACTACTGATATTTTATAAAAAATAAATTATTATTACTAGACAATTTTATGTGCACCGTAATTTCTGACACTGATGTGAATCGTAGTCTACATAAAAACATATACTTATAGTTGTTAAAATAACACATTTTCTTTAGATAATATGAGCAATTTTTATACATCCAAATAGCCATAAAAGATATCATGACTTTTGCTATAAAAAGAAAATGAAAAAGTGCATAGCATATCAACGAAAGAAAACATTGTAAATACAGAATTTAAAAAAGTTGATGACTTTATAGATTAGTGTTGTCATAATCCATTTTTTTTTTCAGACTATGTATCAAAATGGGCACTGGTATATTGATATTTTTGAAACTTTTTTAAATGTGTCATAACCCCAGTACAACCATATTACCAGTGTAATATCCTCTCTAGAAAAACAATGTATATAGATCTAACCATTCATTAAAGAAGAGCGAAAAACGTCGATATAATCATGAGAAAATATCATTTATTTTTCATGCGGCTGTGTTCAAATTGTATTTATTCTTATATTGGAGTAAAGATAACACGAATACAAATTTAATCAGATCCAGGTCGATTCGGATCTTTAGAAGTAAATATTCGATTAAATTTCCTGTATCCAAGTCTTTGAATACAGAACCGAAACCAAAATTTGAAAGATAATTGTCTCAAATTAAATTACCATTTTAGCCAATTGTTCGGACATAAAAAATGTTGAATTCGGATTCAAATTACATTTTTACAGATTACTTATGTCGAAACAATAAATGATCCAATTTTATTATTATTAAAAAATAACTGTTATAATATTACGTGATTGGTTTTGTAGTAGCTTTCAATCTTTAATCAAAAAAGAAACAGAAAAACTTCCAAAATCAGTTGGTAGCTGGTTATTTCTTCCAACTATGAAGTATTTTTTGAATAATAGTTCACAACTTAATTAGAACAAATTCATATCCAACCAATCATGTTAGGAACACTGATTTGAGGAAACGAAGAAGAAAATTTGTCACTTGACAAGAAAATACAGTTTACATTTTTCTGTATGTGCTTGAGGTAACGTCGTGGTGGACTAACTCCGCGGTCCAACTGTTTATGTTAATATAATCACTAATCTAGATAAATAAAGTGTAAGTTCGATATCAATAATATTTTTTTGAAATTAAGTATTAAGACATAGTATAAGCTTATTTAGATCTCGAAAATCCTTCGGATCTTTGTTATGATCCATTTAAGTTCGAGTACCCCACGTTGGTTGCGTTCCCAGATCTTTTCGGATGGGTGAAGATAATACTATTTAGATACATTGGTTGACCAGTCAAAAAAATAATACATACAGTAATATATTTTTTCAAAGTGATATAACTCCCAAAGAATATTCCAAAAATTGGATAAATATAATTTTGCATATATATTTGTTGGCCAGCCATGGGCAGTATACCAAACAACATTATTATACGTAAATAGTTACAAAGAATATGAAATATGGTATAAAAATATACATTGTCTGTGTAGGAGTTTATAATTTGCTATACAAAGATAAGTACATCCCTTTAATTTACTTCATATGAAGGGCATTGAATCGAGTGTGAGTAATCCCAATTGACTTTGGACTACACAATATGTATACTATGATCAATCATAAGTACTTTTAAATACCATGGAAACAAAACTTAGATTTCAAAAACAAATCAACCCACATTCGTCACATTGGAGTCGGAGTATAATATCAAATTATCAAGTGAATCAAATTAACGTACCCATTCTTTCTCTGTTACAATTGCCTCAGAATGATTGACAATTGTGTTGGCTACTTAATATTATTTACTTACTGTTTCTTATATGGTTCATATTTAACTTATTCATTACAGTGTTGTAGGAAGGAATTTTAGCTAGGACTTGTGTATCATACAATTTTAAAATTGATTAAAAAAATGAACTACTCGTTGTATGCATAAACTCTGTGCTCTAACGCCTATGTTTTAAATTATGTGAACTCCAACATTAATAAGACCTTTTAGAACAGCACCAAAATAAAATTTTTGCTGCATTCTTCTAAGTTTTACATTAAATTACAGGATCGAGTGTTGATACCTCCATTAAAAGCCTTCTCTCTGATGATGCTACCCAAAAATATACATAATGGGGATGTTAATACCGTCTAGATTGTTGTGTTGGTCCATATACATGAACCAAGTACTCCAGTTCAGTGTCTTTTTTAAATCTTCCTTTAACTTCTGAGAGGGAGTTGCACTGTTTAAATATAAGTAAACATTATAGTATTAAATTTACTCTTTCTGATCTATGAATTGTCTTTGAAGTTCATGCCTACATACTAAGTATAATTCCTTTTGAGACACAAAACTACACCCATTTAGTTCAAGAAAATAATTCCTAATGAGCACATGGTTGGTCCTGTTGCAGTTATCAGACCTTAAATAAAATGAAATTGATCCATCGTGATGTCATTAAAAGTATTTTTTTACAAATTTGATAGAATTAATAATATAATTAAGTAAATATAGCTTTTTAGCCAAATAGGCATGCTCCATTTATTGTCTTTTTTGAGCAATTCAAAGACTGATAGTTGTAAGGACCGATACAAAGGACTGAACTTAACCGAAAAGCCAGACTCAACACTAATTACGCCATATTGAAAACCTTTTATATCGTCATACTTCTCATCCCTACATTCTAGTATTTAAATCAACTCAAAACAAAGTCAAAAATTATTATTCGTCTCCTATGTATCGTATATTGTATTTAAATATTAACATATTTTTTAACTATCGACCGGCTCATATATCGATTCAAACCTCGTTAGTTTAATCCCAAAGATTATTGATTTTTTTTAGAATTCTATAATAATTAATAGTTTTTAACTCATTATTTAGGCGTTTTCTAAGTGCATATACTTATTGAATATGTCCCGCATGACATCCAACTGGTTAAATAGTGCATTGCACTTGGACCGCATTATACATTATATTCTCTTTTGTGGAGACACACCCAAAAAAATTAAAGATGGTATTTAATAACCTCATGTCTTTATTCAATCAATTATTATGTTATGTTTTACACGTGTAATAACATGAAAAAGGTATACAATTTATTCTTTTTAAATATGACTTTTATAAAATATTTTATAATTTATCTTTAAAAAATGCTTAATTTTGGAACTTCAAAATTCCAAACATTAATTATTATGGTTATAACTTAATATATTAACATTTTTTACCTAAAGAAATGATTTTTCTGACAATTCTCCCTCCCCCCCAACATTTAAAAGAACATTTTAAACACTGGCCTGATGTAGAACATATCTGTATAAAATCAAATTTTCTGTCGACTCACTTTAATTCTCAAATACCATTCCAAACAAAAAAAAATGAAACTTTGCTTAATAAAGATATATTTTTGAATAGCAGGATTTTTTGTATTCTATTATACATAATATGAAAGATAAACACGAAGTCTTGAAAAAAATGATAATTAAAATTTACTATATGCGAGCACGCTTGGATTTGTAGAAATAATTACCTTGTTTTTTGAAAAGTTGGTAGTCTCATAAATTGTATGTAATGTCGGTACATACATTAGTTAAGTTTTATTTATCTGTCTTTGTTCATAGTAACATGTGTTTGGGTGAGTAACATTGAAAAAAAAATTGAATGTAATCTGGAGAAATATTAATCGAGACATATCAAAAGTAAAGATAAGACGGGTATTAAATCAAGATCTGAAGTAACAAAGCTACGTTATAATTAAAGTTGTATTATTCGAAATGATCTGAACCGGCTTCCGGTACTGGAACTTTACGGATCTTAAAAAAGATCGAATTGATCTTAAAATGTCTGTAGTATTTCTTAGTAAAGGTGGGCGTGCCTTGGATACATAAATGAAGTACTCTGATACGGCTAGGTAACTTTGTATTATCTGACATCTGGAATACGAACAAACTTGGGTTATTCGAACTTTTACGGATCTTTTGGATCATAAAAAGCTTACTGTATTGCTTAGATAAATAATATAATATTATCAATATGGACTGTAGCATCTTTATTTATCTTGATTAGTACTTGGAATTTGATCTACATTAACAGTTGGATCACTTGATTATTCCAATGTTATTATTATAAGAATAATTATAAGTATAATTTAAGTTCTAATAATAATAAAATTGGGATATTATTAGCTTCAGCAACAGTTATCAGTGAACAGTAACTTTAATTAGGATTATATATAATTTACGTACGTCCTTATACTAGAATACTCGTAAAGTTTGAGACGAATCTAATTTTTGGATTTTAATATCAATTTTTGGCTTCCCAAAGTTTACTCGAATGTTTACGTCTAGATATCTGAGCCGACCCGGATTAGAGAAAATGTGGATCGGTCCTATCTTATTCTGAGGTACAAGGAGAATAATATGAAATGAAAGAGATTCAAAATTACAGAGAGATTTCTATCTACAAAATTGTCTAAATTTAAATGCATTAAAGATATGAGATCAATACTGCATGCAGTCAAAATAAGGACTTTTGTTCATCACTGAAGAAAATTATCAAATGAGTCAAATAAAATATAGATTGTAGATTATTTTAAAAGTATAAAATGTACGAAATACATTTTTTGATAATGATATATTCACTGTTTTGATTAAAATTGTCATATAGTTGATGTACTCGGTAAAAATTATTCTTTTTGAAGTTACAGAAATCCATTTCTGTTGCACGACCCTTTAAAAATAGCACGAAAGAATATTTTGTAAAAAGCTCTATAAATTGTTCAATATATTTACAATTATATCGCATCTTTTGTTTGAATCCGATATTATTGAACAGAATTATCTACAAACGGGTAGATTATCAAAGCATCTGAGTCATCAATTAACTACAAATGATTAAACAATCCGATACGTTCAACCTACAAACAAAAAAGAACAAAGATACAGCTGACTGTTGTACAATGTATATGTAACATAAATGGGAACGTAAACTTGATCTATTCACAAAGAAAGAGAGTCCAGTAAATGATTTTAGTAAATAAAGTTTTTTTATATACTCATATAAAAGATTTTATTTCCAAGGAATTTCCATCCTTGAATGACTGATTTTTTTCATAGACTATTGAAATATTTTATGTAATAGATACATCAAATATTATTTGGCAAAAAACAATTTTATTGAAATATGCTATAAAATTCTCCTTAATAGTAAATATTAATTAGTTTTAAATAATCGTACTTGAGTGTTAGAAGACGGAAAAAGTATTTTGATCTATACACCAACATTGAAATGTGTTTCCTTTAGCGTCGATTTTTAATAGAACGTACTTTATATGTGCACAGGAAGTTTGTTATATAAATTTAATTCATCATATTAGGATACCAATATAAGATAGTTTTGTACTTTGACAAAAAGTGTTACTTTTTTTTCTATAAAAGAATGATTTTACATATATTTCAATACAATTTCCATTTTTATTTGTTCGTTTAAAAAAGCTGATTTATAGAACATCAAACGTACATTTGTATTATGTAATCTCAAGTTACAAGCATTTAAAAGTACCTACGTAATTAAGAACTCCTAAATGCCATCTACAGCAAAGGCATACACATGAAACAGCGACACGGTTCTAGTGAATGTATCTAAGACAAATTAAATGCTCGGTCATGTTAACTTATACATAAGTATATTAAGTACTTAAACGCCATAAGCTGCTCACTATGATATTGTGCCAATTAAACCATCTTGCCAAAAAAAAAAAGAATCCCTAAAATATTTAACAATAAAATACATTTCTCAAATTTATTTTTACTAATTGTAATTGAAAAAAAAATAAGATAATTATTTAATTATAATAAATACAAAAGGCTTTTATTTTTCATTTCATACTACAACCTTTATTTTGCATACATATACATACTTACTCATGTGTAGAAATATATAGATATAAATAGCATATATTTCGCGCATAAATGTGTTTTTCAATTGTATAGTTTGTTATTAAATATGATTGAAAAAGATCGTTTATTTGATATAGTAACGACATACTGTATTTCAAAATATCTGCAAAGCCCTTCTATAACTATAAAGGTGTAGAAGATTATAAGGCTTATGTTTCCCTTATTCTGTAAGTATTTGCAGTCGTAAAATATATCATATTTAGCCTCATTAGGAATTCCATCAGGGTTGCCACAACTTAACTACTAGGTATTTCGATAATATATACATAAATAATCAAAGTATTTACAAGATTTTAATCCCATGTCTGACTTGCTAATTTGTACACTTTAATCCTCCATACAGAGAGTATTTGTATCCATTCATTGAAAATCTATATTAGATAAATACTTTTTGCACTTTGGTAATAGGAAGGGACATTTCAGGCTTGCAAATGAATGAAGATAATTTGATCATATCCTACCACTTAAAGATTAGTTTTAAATGCACAAAAGTTTGTAGCTATCTATATCTAGGTTTGTTAATAATTGTACCAACTATACGCCTTCATAATTATTTATGCTCAAAATTTTTATTTTTTATGATAGTCATGTCTTTAAATCTTTTTAAAATGCAACAATTTATTTCTATAAATAAATCAATAATAAAACAAACAAATAGAGAATGATGCATTAAGTTTCCCTTTTTTAACTATACCTCTGATTAAAATGAGGCCCACGTCTTCTTATAAAAGTTGTAACATTTTCAATCGGTTATTTCTTATATGTGTTTGTTTTAAAGTTTGTAGATAAACAGTGGTGTTTAAAAATATAAATTTGTATATCAAATGGCATTGTACTTAATGAATTAGTCCACCTTTTTATTTATTATTATAATAGATGTAATAAGAACTTGCCTGTATATTGACAATAGGCTGTTCATATTATTTGACTCGAATATTATTACATTTAAGCCAACAATTTTTTTTGAATTACTATAACTCAATTATTTGTGAGGTAAAATTTGTCTTTGCTTAAACGTGAACGATCCAAACTCGAAATATTTGACCCTGTTGACTGGAATTCCTAGTATCACTGAAAAGAACAGTAACCCACTGTACTCAAACGCTCCTTCATTTTTCATTGAAAAAAAAGAGGTATTAGTAGTCTGAGACTCGTTTTCAGATCGATTTTTTTCAGTTTGGTTGTAAGTAATTTTATATACCGATTTGACATATATTTCAGTCCAAACCACTATCTGAGACTTCAAATTAAAATTTAATTGTTTTCAAGTTGTTGAACGATTGTTTTGGTCTCCTTATGTAGACCAAAACTTTTGGTCAGAATATATTGACCGAATTATTTCGATCTCAATCTATTTTCCGATTTTGCTCATTCCTGATTTATGAGATGTTCAAATATGGTTTGTGCAACACATTTAGCTTCATAAAACGTAATTGTTCTGATGTTCACAGTTTTGAAGCACACATGACATCATCAATAATTTTTCCAGTCCAATTTTTTCTTTGGGACTGATCTAGACCGAATGCTTTTTTGATACCGGTCCAGATCAAACTTCTTTAAAGGACTAAATTAGTTCGCTCGGCAAAAAACTGTGGCGGTCTGTGGTACGCGTCAAAGATTTTCAGACTGAACACCAATACACCAACACTGATGTATCAAAACAGGGAAGCCCTATTACTTTTGTGCAAATTAAAAAAAAAAAATGAAACTCAAAAATCGATATGTTGTCCTAACTCGACTTGGTTTGACACAAAGCTCAAATAAATGAAAATTTGGAATCGAATACTACAATAAATAATACAAAATACTGCCCAAAAAAATACAGACTAATCATTTGTATTTCAAGGTAGGTTTGTAGTCGTTTGTGCGTGACCTAAATATATAAACTTAAACTTTGTCGAGGTTTTTGATGATTTAATGATAATGATTATTTTATAATTAATGGAAGATTCAAAAATGAAATTTTTTTGTATGGGACATGAACATTTGTTGAGAAGAGTGAATGATATTTACTTAAGTACGCAATGTTTGGTCGATTGTTTAAAAATACTATACCACAAACATAATCATTTTTCAATTTGACCGTTGGAAAACGTAACCTTGTGACTTACACTTAACAAATGTGTATAAGTATTAGATTATAGATATACATGACAACTTTTTCCGGTACCTACCTAGACAGTATCTGTGGTTAGAAGATGGTTCATGTTTAATTAAGGCAGGTGTTCCCGCCTTTTTCCCATCATATTTGAATCATACTTATTAAAGTAAACTTACCATATAAATTTGTATTTAAATCCGTTTATTTCTTGAAAACTATTTTGTACAAATCACTTTTTAGAACTATAAGGATTTTGTCACAATAATTATTAAACACACTTAAACTCAACAAATGTACTAATTGATTCACACAGTTCGTATAACAAATTAAAACTGAGGCAAAATATGATATGTATTGTATATTTTTCAAAAGTAGAAGAAAAACTAGGGATTTATAACGCGTACGCGTAATTTTATAGGTTGAATACCTGGCTATGTTGTAGTACCTATGTAAGTGAACATTGCTAGACAGTATCCATTACAACAAATATAATGTTTTCCGTTAAAGTAAAAGGTTTAATTACTGAAAAATATATATTATGTTTGGGTATAGAAGGATATTGGATTTACTTTTAAAATGGGTTTTTTAAAGTTATTTTTGTCGCAAAATTTAGAGGGATGTTATTGATGAGCTTTCTTTGTGAAAAAACAAACAAACAAACATTCGTTTAGCAATTGCATTTATATTCTGAATAATAACAATTATAATTATTAATCTGCCAAGTAATTCACTTTTATACAAATATAATTAATAAAGTTACCAAATTTTGTATTAAAAAAAAAAAAAAATTTAGTTACTAAAATTACAAATATTACTTTTTACAAATTATTGTAGATTTTATATTTTCTATGTAAAAAATGGCACAATACTTCACAATATTGGATATTTGGACCACATGGAGGCTGGAAGTTATTTAATTGGAGTCAGCAGATAAAGAGTTATTTGATTTTATGTGGTATGAAAATACGAAAAGATTATAGGATCTGTAAAAAAAAAATATTCATAATGAAAAAGCAGAATACTGTATTAACTTTCAAAATTCCGAAAGTGGTCAAAATAGTGGAATATACAGCCCTGCGCTATGGCTTCTTTAACGTTCAGTATTTTAAAGAAATTTATTTTTCTAAAAAAAATATTGAAATAACAACTAAATTTAATATATAAGTAGTAATTTTGTATACCTGTAGTTCATGGATAGTAATATATACACTTGGTCTCTATTTAAATTGATCTAAGTCACCATTGGGGGAAAAACGATTGGTCCCCGTTCATTCTATTAAACTACAACCACAACTTATAACGAAGGATATAGTTCATTTATGGCTTCTCTAGTACTAGTAATAAGTAAACTTAACTATTATTTTTGTTGGATTGGTTCTATGACTGATCTCCTAAACAGTCTTTTTTTATTGGTCCACTCCTTTTAACCATTCAAAGTTTCTAAGGACTGATTAGTCGGTCCTTTAATGATTCAGTTGTAGCTATCTTTTCATTTTTTTCATCCTAGTCAGGATTGAAGAATATCAAAACAAAGAATATAATGCATGATAGTTGGAACGGATAATAAAATTTCTAGTCATGCATTTCCTCCTTTCAATTTCAGGTATCTTGTCTTTAGATAAAAGGTAATGATAAAAACTTCAAAAACTGAGATCATGCAGTTGTAATACTGTTGTAATTACCATAGAATACTGATAAGGAACGGTCCTAGGACTCATAAATTTTATTAGGACCGGACTGATCGGACTGCACTCTTTTTTGTTTTTTAGAACCATACATCACTAATTATTTGCATCCCTAAATACTAAGAAGCACTTTACTCAAGATGAGTCATAAATTTAAGATCCATTGCTCGTTAATACTCCATTCTGCGTGTGTAAAGAATGCATTAAGTTGCATGGAGTAGATACCAATTTAATAACATATCTTTGCATCTAAATTGTAGGTTTTTTTATAAATTTCCACACCAATGTCAACTGGGTGTGTGCTGCAACGCGGAGGATTAGCTTGATTGTCGTCTAATTAGGTTATCATCTTGGATAAACATCAATACAATCTTTATGTTGGATGTCCAAGGTCTACTTTTGGTTCAAGTAACTAATTTGACATACATTGTCTTAGAATCATGTGTTTCATTATAACGCCTAACGTCTGTCCAAATAACCAAACCTAATTTTTCTTATCATTTCATTTGATTTAGCATACACCTAAGTAAGTATATATCGCATTATTTGATTTCAATAGTAGGAAGCATTTAAGCCATGGTTGGTTTCTAGGAGTTGGAGGCGACTGGAGCATATTGTTATAGCTTATATATTTTTAATGATCTTGTTTCGATTTTGGATATTTACTATGCTATAGTTGAATTTTATGTTAATAATTTATTAGTTTAAATTTCTGTGAATTCTAATCTTTTATTATAAGTTTTAGGTAAAATATATTTTTTCAAATGTGTCCACCTGTTTTTATCATTGAGTGGCTTCTCACATACAGTTGAATGGGAAAAAAAACAGAAGAAGAAACACAACAGAACAATTATCTTTGAAGGTATATTCCTAATAATTACATTTTGATTAACTATGTGGAAGCGTGATCACTAATTTTTTTGTAAACATCTTTGCTGCCGGTAATTTTCCTATTTTTCAAAAAAGAAATATCAAAGTAGTCATATTAATGAAATAAAGTAGGTGTTTTACATATAGCAAAGAGCGTATATACTTTTTTGTTAGTGAGCACTCTATAGACTAAATGACTTATCAGTCATCAAATCTTTCAAAAAAAAATTCTAAAATTTTTATTATTTGTATGCTCATGAAAAACGTAGAATTTGTCATGGGGCTAAATTTCTGAGAGGAGAAAATATACGCGGCTAAATTACTGGTAGCAAAGATGTCTGCAGTAAAATTACATAGAACAATTTAGAAGTATTTTAGCTTAACTCAATGATTTGTTTCAAACTTATAATTTGCTTTACTTTTTTAACTTATTCTGAGCTATAAACAGTTGTATTTTTTAAAATAGGAAAGACTTTGGACAGACTTTTATAAGTTTTATTCTTATATTCAAATAGGTGTATTTTTGCGTTTTTTTAAATTTAAATATTCCCAAAGACTCGTAGAAATGATTCTTAATAACTCGTCTCAATTTTAAAAATTTAAAATTAAATATGCTTGTTATTTTGTATTGATTTTTGACATCCTAAATCTACTAGTGAGCGTTATTGTGTATGTTGAACTGAATTAATTTGGTCATTTAAAGAAGTTGGATCTAGACCAGTCCTTATCAGTCTTATTTAAAAATTAATTATGAGCACTTCTATAGATTAATTATTGATGACGTCAAGTTTGTTTTCAAATTGTGAACTTCGATATAATAACATGATGTCAATTTTAAAGTGTTTTGTATTTGTTCATATCGTTTAATTAGCATTTGAATATGATTATATTTCCATTCACAGTCAAAGCCCGCAGTATTAACCCAAATATTAATTCAAATCAATCTATAAAATATAATGTAACACTACCCACAAAAATAAATCTATTTTTAATCGATTTTCAATATATACATAGTATATATTAAAATTGAGACTATAGTGATACCTTGAATAATTGTTTTAAAGAGAAACAACCTTTTCAATATGACGTCCCACCCATCATTATTTGATTAATTAATGTAAGTTTGAATATTATGAGTATAAAATAAGAAGAAAGTACCAAGAAAAATCAAAGATTACGTTAAACACTTTCATCAATATTAATTATTGTGTGGCATTATAAATTCGTTAATTAGAAAAATAATAAAAAATTATCTTAGTTGTAGAAAAACTATTTTTCTTGTGCTGTGTATGAAATTAACAAAATTGGTATAAGAATAATATTGCACTTTAGGAGTTAAGTATATCTTTTATTCGAATATATTCCTGTGCACTGTCCATTGTGCAAATGTAACGTTATTGACAATTAACTTATGTAGGTTTGTGTGGAACTAAGTCTAGTCGATAAATAATAAAAGAAAAAATTATGTACCTACGTTTTTGATTTGTGTTTTGTTCTTTTAATATTGCTTTATTTTTTTAATATTCAAAAATTACATAGTTAATAGAATGAGGTTAGATATTTACTTATTTGTATAATTTTATATAACCCCAGACATGCAGTTTTTATGGAATCAAGGAAAAAAAGCTCAACACTAGTTTTTGAAATGTTGAAATATTAAACTGAGTTATATTTTTTATTTAAAATATCTTCCGTAACAAGGAATAACACCCTGTACATTCCGGCGAAGAGATTGTCAGCTCTTGACAACGAATGCCGTGTTCATGCTGTACCACACTGTCATTATGGCAGTTCAGAAGGAATTTGAATTTATAAAAGAGGTGCAGCAGACGTTTTTCTTTGAAATGTATTAAACTGCAAGTCCAAGGGGTAGATGTCAAGGCTGGAGGGGGCCACATGGAGGAAGGCCAGACCTCAGCCATACTTTTAACGTAGAAGATTGGGTTCTTCTTTGCTTTATGAGACTATTATGAACTTTTTGATATTGTGGGGAGTCCGAATGAAGATGTCAACGGTCTCGTCAGCCTTCTTGGCACTGCCACTGCCCGGAGGAGATTGCACATGCCTTGTATTTTTATTGTTTCTCTGACATTTTCAAAATTAACGATATGGGTTAGACGCCAAACCTTTTTTCATTTTTGTTTCACCTGTTTTTGTAGTTTTTTTTCTTCAATAAAACCTTGTAATTAAAAATAACACGATTAAATTATTTTAAAATGCTGCTACAAGTTTTAGGACACCGCTCTCTACTTTATTTAAAGTATTAAAGTAAATTCTACTTAAATGTTCTATTACTCCATCAAAAAAGTGAACAAAATCTAGTTTGACCATATTCATAATTGATTAAAAAATACAAAAGAAACAGCGTTATGAAATTTTAAAAAAATGATCTGGTTTAATGATAAAAATGAAGACGTCTCAATAAAAAATATTCGATTTGGATTTTTTTATAATATAAAATTCAAGTCATTATTCGAGTGAAGTGAAAAATAATTAATTCAAGTCGAGAAAGTACTACTCAAGAATGTATCCTCTATTGTTTTTTGTATAAACATTTATTCCCCCTTTATAAAGGTATGACATTATTTTTTAATCTAAAAATGAAAAAATAATTATAAGAGAACAAATTTGTTTAATAAATGCATTCCTCATAAATGTGTATAATATTATATAATGTTACTTTATAAACCCTATAGCATTGAGGTAGGTAATAAAAATTTTACTTGTATGAATACTTTTTTCTATTTCTCCTTCATTTTGAATATTTAATTAGTAAACTATATTTAATATCAATGTAAAGAGGCCAAGGAGTTCTGCCACCTACTACTCCTTTCGCGATTAAATTAATTGTATTTATTTAATAACATCAATAAATCACATAAGTATTACTAATTTAAAAGTATAAGTCCTTGATAGCCTCCCACGAATTTCATGACTACATTTTGATTCCTCATAAAAATATTTTTGTGTTTCAGGAAAGGAGTTAACTATGTTTACTTTTATTTGGAGAAATGTTCCTACCAAGGAAATACTTATAGACTAATAATCCATATTTGAATCTTAAAAATAAGTTGAATACCAATTGGTGGCAATTCTGACATAATAAATTGTTGACGTGGTGAATTCATCACACGGTCTAACTTCAATAAAAAGAATTACACTATATTTTGCCATTAGTCTGTCGACTTGTTAACTTATTGTTCCATTATCAGTATTTGGAAACTTTGCCTAACTAAATTCGAAAGATTTAATATATAGCATTTAAAAATACCCAACAATTTGGAAATGTTGCAAATAATTGATTAACTAGTAACAACTGATTATGTCATTTTTTCCTGTTTCATGTTGAACAAAACTTTGCTAGATACAATGAAGTAACAACATCATTATTTTTGGAGTGTCAAATATTTACTCTTTCTTACTTTGATGCTGTTGTATGCTCCTTTGTTGATTTTTCTTCTTTCCAAATAGTCACAAAAAGGGAAACATAGTTGATTTTTTGAAACATATCCTTATCTCCGGCGTAAAAACAATCGAGGCTTTTATTCGAAATGACCTTTTTTTAAAAGGCCATTCAACAAGTTTTATAAATTAAAAAAGTCATACATTCGTTTCATAATGCTAATACACATTTTAAGTTTTGTTTCACATAGTTTTTCACAAATAGATAATCTCATTTATTGTCCAAACATCGAACTTTTTGGTATTTTAATAAACGATGTTTTCGTTATTTTAATTTTTATAAGTTCCTCTTTATATTACGTTACATTCAGATGTCTTGGATCGATAGTACTTTACAATATTTCTTATTTTATAATAGTGGATGATTTGTTGAAACAATAATTAGTTATTGATGATTCTACATTGAGGTCTTAAGAAGATATTTTTTTTTGGAATAAACCTGGCTGTAATTCTTCGATTGGATCAAACTTTAATAATATAAAATCCTTGCATATCAAAATCTGATAGTAATTTTTTAAAAAATCCAACATTTCAATAATCAAAATATTTGCATTCAATGAATTCTACAAATTTTGCATTATGAAAATTAAATAGTTTTTTTTTTAATACTAGAAATTGAATTTATTACTCCATTTTCATAAAAAAAAACCCTAAAACAGAAATTAAACTTAGTTTCATATTATAAAATTTTATTTCAAACTATTTTTGTTAATATTTATTTTTGACGGCAAACACATGCTTTTCACTAATCCAATGCTTGAAAGCGACTGACTGTATTTAAAAAAAAAAACACACTTTAGAATTTTGCCTCAAAAGATATTTATGTTGCTGCATTTATGTTGACTTTCAAAGAATGTTTCACCATTATATATTTTTATAAATATTTTTTGTTTCGATTCTGGACTTGGACTAGGTGTTATATTAACTCAGATTTGCAGTCATTTGGTATTTAGGGTCTGAGTAGTTTTGAATCATTATAATTTTAACACCGATATTTTGTGATCAATGTTCTTCCATATGGGTTGAAGTGTTTTTCATATTCATATGTATACAAGCTTTGAAAAGTCCGTGCAACGTCCGTGAGATGGCTCTACTTGCGAGTATCTAGATTATTTTTAGTATGTAACATCTCTTTGAAGAACACACACCAACTTTTAACCATACCGGTGGATTTATCCTTATTTGACATTCGTTTGAATCGAAGAATCGGGCAGAAAGATTATGGCGACTGTCTATTGGATTTGCAGGGAATATTTATCTTCGACTATCAGAGGAAATGTAAAACTAGTACTGGTGCATATTATTCGTCGTTATTCGACTGTTTGAAAACCGAACTGCAACAAAAACGTCTAAGATTGGCACACAAAAAGTCATTTTCAATCACAAAAATGCAACTGCCCACACCTCAGCAGTTGTGGTTACAAAAATAATAGAAATAGGGGTTCCAACACGAGATACCCACAGCACTAGCAATCTCAAACACATTCATTCTTTTGTCATCCATCACCATGTCATGGATTTTATAAAAGGTTTCTGGAGTAGTAACCTCAAAATGGCGTCCAGAACGTTCAGAGTCACTTATGTACATTTGGGCACTCCAAAAATTTGAAACCACTTATAAACTCTTCTAATCGAAGATGCAGAGTCCCAATAATGTTTGTCAACCTTCTTTTTAATCTCTTGAGTGGTTTTGCTTTTCATAAAATAATGTTTGATCAACACTCGAATTTAATAATCGTCCATTTTTTTAAAATCACTCTACTTCCTTAATTCGAACGAATGCCAAACAGAAAAAAAAGACCGATCCGACTGAAAGCTGTTGTGTGTTCTTACAAGAGATGATACTAACTAAACATAACCTCGATACGTCCCAGTAGTGCCATCATTTGGACTTTTCATGGACATTTAAATGACCCTTGTATACACAAGGGCCAACATGGCTACTCAAAGGTAATAATTACTCATCTACTGCATGTCATTTTTACTTCAGTTCTGGGGGACACACACACACACAAGGAACTAATAAATAAAATATCTTTGGATTTGTATTAACTTAATTGTAATAAAAATAAAATAGGTATTGTTGCATATTATTTTATCTACTGAAACATATAGTACTGAAGCCTTAAATTGGGAATCAGATGGAAATCGTACTTGACTTGAACTTGGGACCAGGTGGATTCCGTCTTTGAACTAGGATGATTTGGAATTGTCTAAAACTCGGAAATGTTGGGCTTGCATAAAGGTCTGAGAAACAGTGCTTGTTGATTTAATCAAAGAAAAATGCAATCAGCTACAGATATAATCCAAGTATATCAAAAGACTCTAAGTGTTCAAAATACGGACAAACTAATGTATTACTGTATTTTTCTTACCTGTATGAATACTTTTCCAAGTCTTAGGTCCTTTTTGAGGTTTATTTACTAGGATGAAGTTTGTTTACATTATGTTTTGGAATTCCTATGATTTTCTAATGCTATATATGAATATGTATTTTGTTTTGTTCTGATGAATTTACTACCGAAAGAAAAAAATCCTTTTGTTTGTTTTTTCCTTTAAAAAAAACATTTATTATCCAAATTTTATTATAATCTTTTTGACAAGGATAAACATTCTTCAACTTTGGTTGTTCTTGTTATAGTGACCTTTTGTTATATATATAATAAGCACAAGTTTATTTGGTAATTGACTATCGATAAATCTATTCAATATCTAATTGCATATGTATAAATAATTAACATAGTGATTTGTATTTCTATTTATAACTTTCAAATGTATAAAAATATATAAATCATTTTAGTATATACTGGTAGAATAATGTGTTCTGAAGTTATAATTTATAAATATTTATTAAAAAAAAAAATTGAGCAGCATACCGGGCCGTCATACAGTTTTGGAAAATAATGAAGGTTGAACAATGAATTACACCTATCGGTTTTAAATGTAATTATATTGAATTTTTGTTATTGAAACTTGTTTATCACTCATTAGAGTACTTCTTGTATGAGTTTGAGCACCTTCACCCTCAATCACACGCTCTACGAAACATAGAACACTTTGTACACATTGACAATATATTGCTTCGACCTTAATCGCCACTCTTTCTTGCTTTAGGGACTCAATACTTCTGTGACGTTATCTACAGGCCTTGCTTTCAATTTGTCACCAGATGCTTTATTCAAGGAGATTTAAGTTGGGGCTCTGTGGTGGCCAGAAATACTCGCACAGAACTTCATTTTTATGGCCATCTAATCCTACACGATTTTTTTCGTATGTAGAGGAGTCCCGTTCTGTTGAAAGCAATAATCGGCTTTCTTTGATTGCTTTGTGATCTTAAAAACCTAGGGATGGATTTTTGTTTGCAAAATCATCAAATAATCTTTGCTAATCAATTGGTAATTAAGGGGGACCAAATTGGCTTCATTTTGTGACTTTCAGATGAAGCAAGCCCTACATCATTACTGAGGCCGAATGTTTAGTGGTAGACACTTCACGGAGGTTGCAATTGACTTTTCCAAAATATAGGACCTGATCATTTTTTCTATCGTACACAGGAACTATAGTAAATGTCTTCTCGTCCAAGAAGAATAAAATTTGCTTTCGATAATACCTTAGGTTATTGTAAATCTTTTTGTACTTATCAAATCGTAATTGTTGACTAAGCAAGTGTCGTTGA
Source organism: Lepeophtheirus salmonis (assembly GCF_016086655.4). Lineage (NCBI taxonomy): Eukaryota > Metazoa > Arthropoda > Copepoda > Siphonostomatoida > Caligidae > Lepeophtheirus > Lepeophtheirus salmonis. The sequence continues at coordinate 8,354,601 of NC_052134.2, forward strand.
ATATGTCGGAGAGACTTGGCCATAGCTTTTTTACACCATTGGATACTGTAGAATGTATCATCCACCGCTTCTTTGCCAGTCCATTATTGCTATCTTTGGATTTTTCAAAAAAGCTATTTTGCCATTCTAAGCTATAATTTGATCGGTTTTCTGCTTCTATGACGATCATTGATGTCTTCACCATTGTTGAACTTAACCCCAACCTCGAAACGGTAGGCTCTGCAGATATTAAGGGTCTTTATAATATCAAAAGTGCTAAATCCGTTGCAGACTTAACAAGCTACTGCTTGCCATTTCTGCTCTATTTGGTTAAATTTAGAGACTTGGTAAATAAAGCATTCAAAAGATAAATAAACATCTTTTCTTTTTTGTCACCGCAGCTTTTGCATAAATTTAACCAATATCTCTCAAAACGCAACCAAATTCATATTCCAAAACTTTTTGACGGCCTGGAAACTATAAAGAGTTGAAGAAAATATGACGTAAAACGAGTACAGAACTTTTCGAAGTTGCAGCCTGAAAAGTGTTTTTTTCCAATTGTAATTTAATTGTTGAGAAGGGAAAATTTAAATATAAAGTACATGTGTTTATGATTTACAAAGAGTAACAATATAAATTAGTTGGGGAGTTATTAGTGAAAGTGCTTGTTGGACTGAGAATATAATAAAATCATTTCTGTACTGTGACATACGCTAAACTTAGTACGGGAAGCAGTACTTTATTGCAGACAAGTGGAGATCTAACAAGTTTAATGACGATGCAATGGAGAGTTTATTCGTTTTTAATACATTTTGTTTTGTACTTTTTAAATTAATGTCATGAAAACTTGACAAGTTACTCGTGAACGTGCTGTTAGCTTTCTTCAAGCAAGAAATAGTATCCAGAATTTCAGTTTTATGATTGTTTAATCACCATAAACAAGAAGAGAGACTAAAAAATAAGCTTTTACCAGAACAACCTGAAAAATTGAGCAGATTGGTAAAAACTGTTATTGGAAAGACGATAGGAAATTCACATAAATCCCTGCATAAACTTTCAAAACGGCTGACAGCCAATGGGTATTCATAGAGTAAAAATGTGGTATTATAACAAAGTTATTATAATTATTTTTCCAGTGAGGCATAATTAATGAGACGTCCTTTATACAGGGTGAAGACCTACTAATTAGAATCTTCTTGGAGACTGTTAAGCCTCAGTTCTAAAAGTCTGACAATTTTGTACTTTACGCTATTTTGAAGAGCGAACAAACAGCTACAATTTGGTATTTGTTGTGTATTTGTGTGATGAAAAATGTTCAAGCAACAAGAAAGACAGAAGAGTGTGTTTGATCCCCTCTGCGCACAAGTAGATCTCCGACAAGAAAATCTTCATCGTAGACAATGTTCTGAAGAGACAAAATAATCGGTTCTCGGCTGGATCAAGAGCTTAGGTCAATGAAACTTTCGAGACCAAACATTCATCTCAGGGCATGGTTCTCGGCGTCTTGGCCTCTGACAGTAGTAAGACGCCTCTCTACTTATTTAAAGGCAACAAGAAAGTCAAGACAGACGTCTACTGCAAAGCTCTTAGGTAACATGTCTTGCCACAGTTGAAGAGAACATTTAACAGGAATAACTATGCGTTTACCCAAGATGGCGCCCCAACACACACGTCTAAGAAGGTGCAGCATTTCTGTAGGGAGAACATTGATGTCTTCTTGCCCCAAAAATTTTGCCCTGTGTCCTCACCTGAAGTGAGCCTCCTAGAATATGCTGTTTGGTGAAATCTGGAGGGAAGACGAATAAGACTTATCACCCGAATGTTGATGCCCGGAAGGACATTCACAGAGGAGAGGAAAAACTTGCCATCGGTCTTCATCAAGTCCATTTGGGCTTCTGTTTGTCCCCGTATTGAAGCATCATTCAGAATGAAGGGGCACATTTCATAAAAAGTCTAGAAAATTGTTGAATTAACAACTTTTTGCTTCAAAAGTTTGTAGCAAAAATGGCACTAAATAAAAATATGAAAAATTAAACGGCTTTCAAACTTTTTTTAATTTTTGATTCCTCACCCTGTATCCGGAATGTGATTAAGTTTTTTTTTCTTCAACTCATTGCTGCATGCAAATAGTCTAACAAAATGGCATAAATAGTCATTGGTGGTTTGTTTAGCTGTTGTAAAGATTACAAGGGATACTATAGCTATCTAAAATCTTATACTCTAATTTATTTGTAAGAATTATTTAAAGTCATCAATCAAGTCAAGTTCTTAAGATTTATGTTCCAATTTCAAATAAACTATTAATTTTATTGATTGTTCATTTATGATTATTAAATCTTATACGATACAGCTAGATATTAGAGAATATATATGACAATTCCGAAATTTTAACTAGGATATAAAGAATATATCATCACACATTGCGGAATGTAGTGTAACAGGGATCAAAATTCAACCTATTTTCTGTTTACTTCACATGAGCTGAAAAAAAATTTAATTATAATTATAGAGGAGTGACTCAATATCTTTTTAGTTTTTTGTACATCGTTTTTTTTTTCTCTTACTAGATTTTTTCACACTGTTGGGGATAAATGAATAATAAGACTATTTAAAAAAATTGCTGATAACTATGATACTTAATTCCAGAATGTTTTACTAACTCAGATACTCTAACCATCCCAAAAAAAGGATAATGGTACTTCATTATAAATTCAGAATTTATACAAAATATAAACTAAAATTATACTTCTCAAATTATTATAAGAATATTTCAGTCTTTGAGAAGAAATAAGGGAATATATATATCTAATAAAAGATATATTTAGTTATACTTTCAACATCCATTGAATCGATTGACATATTCCCATGAACAAAAAAAAATCAATGAGGTCAAAGACAAGTCCTATCATTTGTTTAATAAAAATCCTTCATTTAAAATGTTGTAACTTATCACGGTCTCAATTACGTTTATCATTTAAGATTGAAGGAAAATGTCAAGATATGAAAATTTCCTTCAAAAAATAAAATAAAAAAGAAGATATTTGACCTTAATATATTTAAGGGCATCGTAACCATTATTGTACATATTTGATATTTTTGAAATAAAGTTCCAATATAATCCTATTAGGCTATTAAATATTAATAAAAAAAGATTAAAGATGTAATATTTACTTACATTAATAAAGATATTGGTATCATGCTCAAGGAAAAATACTAATTGTGAGTAAATCAATGACATGTTTTCAAAAAATTGAGAATGTATCAAATTTGAACGAAAACAAGGACGTTAAAGATTAAAAAAGTTCCATGGAATATCTTGGCTTTTTTCCCCCTTTATAGAAAGAAAACCAATTTCAAATAATACGTTAACTGTTTTCATTTTAATAATAATACTTTTACTATAGTCAACAATAAACATGTTATGAATTTGATACTTGATTTGATGTATGTAGTGGTATATTTATTAATTTTTCACTATTTGTAGGTTCAAGACAATTTTTGTGATAGAATAAAAACTATAATGTACTTCATAAAATATTATTTGCTGTTAATCATAATGCTAATTTCAAAATGTGCATATATTAAATGATATTTGGGTCAATTTTGATGAAAATCGAGATCAAAAATAAACATATTTTAAGTATACCTTCCAGGTGTGAATAATATAAATTTATTTTATTTTTTCTGACTCAAAAATAAACTTAAAACTACCAAATAAAATTAAAAATATTGGATATTTTGACATTATAAACATCCGTTATTGTATTTTTGATATTTGGCCTCTAAAATTGTCGAAAAATAAATGTGGGTTACCGCATATCTATCATGCTTGTTGCCAACAAGAATCCAACTTGATAAAGCCATTATCGTAGAAGATCTTGTCCCTATTTACATAAATTTCGAGCAAACTATATTCAAAAGCCTTAATTTGAGACCAAATTTTACCCCCCCCCCTCTCCCTCAAATATGTCGACTGTAGATTAAAACAGGTGATAGACTCTTGGTGCCTAATATGGAATGTGGTGTGGATACATAAGAATTCCGAGCTCTGGCAGCTTCTGGCACGTTCTTAAACATGTGTGCGTCCTGAACCACTGTTGTGCAAGACGAACTGATAGAAAATTAGTATGCATAATTTTTTTTTTTGTTGTTTTCGACGTTTTTTCCTTTTCAGATATTAGTAAAAATGTAAAATATAGCAAATTTCTTCTTTGGAGCCCTCCATACATGACGTACAATAACTCACGACATAACGGCCAACCACAATACTGTCCCAAAAACATTTGGAGTATACACTCACATCTTTTCAACACTTTATCGTATGATCCGATATTACCAATAATGAACAAGATATGATTAGTTAAAAAATAGACAGGAAATACGAAATTACTTTTTCCCATCCAAATATAATATATGTTTATTGTTTACATTTTACATTTTGTTTATTACACTTTTAAGTTCGATTTAAAATATGTTATCTTAATATGTTTTACTTTTAATATCTCTAATATTTTAAAACTCGACCGAGATAGACTTTAAATATCACTGCTGGTCGAAATATACAGTAATATTAAAAGATTTTGAGCTCCATAGCAAAAACAACAAGAGGTTTGCATACAAGTTATACCTAACACTATATAAATATTACATTGTTTAAGTACCTATTTTTTTTTTTTTTACAACATCATTGCCTTTGCAATTTCTCCTTCCAAAAAAATTCAAATCCATTTTGTTACTGAACTAGAACTATTTAAAACAAATATTCTTCTCTAAATAAAATAAAACTTAATTTATGAACCTAAAAATAAACTCGTTTTTATACAAGACCAGAATGAAAAAGTGATCATTCAAAAACAGTGGTTTTGTGACATTAAATTGTATTTTCTTAGGATTGTATAATTTTTAGAACAACATTAAAATCAAAATTTTAGATTAATACATTTTTTTATAGACAGTGGACTTATTTTTATGTCCACTATTAATTTTTGTCTGACTCAATAACTAAGTCAAGCCTATGAAAAAGTAAAAAATATACATATATTAATCGAAATTTTTTTGAAAATCAGGTTTGATACGGAAATATTAATTAGAAGTTTGTAATTAACACAAACAATACTCATAGTGTAATTTTTTTTTTTTTTCTTTAATTATTATTCATTACGATGAATAAAAAAAGTCACAAGTTTACATATGCCACAAATGAATGGAGAAGAATAACCTATATATTCGTTATTCCAGTCTAGAGCAGATGTGAGCTCCTTCCTTCTCCAACTACATTTCCGTTGTACCTTAGCTCAATCTATATATAGTATAGTATGTAACATGTCAGGTACAATTTTATCAAAATTGCTGATGTATTTTTTACTTACTCCTAATTAGGGATGTGAATACTTTCGAAATCCATGCGTGCAAAAAAATCCCAACTGAGAGTAAAGACATAGTTACATTCAGAAACGACCTATGCTGACAAATATCACTATAAACTGTATTATTGTTGCATCAACCCTCATTATTCGGTCCAATTCAGTCTAAGGACCGGTCCTGTCAGTCCTTGCGATGAGTCCTTCAGACATTTGGTCCTTCGGACTGTCAGTACTATAACTTATTAAAAAAATAAAGTTTAGTGAAATCATTTAGGACCGAACTTTATAAGTTTTTAGGACTGACATACATAATTGAGCTGGACTGAAGCGAGAGTGAAATAGACGAAAAGGCAGAATTCAATCTTAAATAAGGACTCACACAATATTAAACTGTACTGATTTATGTTAACCACTAAATGTACCAAATTTAGCATGAGTGAAGGCCGTACTTTTTGTATAGAACTTTGTAAACTATGATCTTCAAAAAAATGAACAGGATCTGTGATGTATAACTCTTATTGTTGGGGGAAGATAGGCTGTAATTAGTTTTTATACACAAAAATTACTAACATGTATTTCCTCTCCGTGTAATAAGCAACGTTTTATATCACATAACCTATTCGTTTTGAATATAAAAATTATTGAGGCTTGGAAGTTATATGATGCTAAATTCTTGAAAATAAATTGTGCGTAAATTCATAATCCCACTTTGATAGCCACTTAAATGTAAATTATCCATTTAAACTGAATCTGTGTCCCAGAGACTGATAAAACTGCATTCCTACACTTCAATAATTATCTAATTATTCTTTAAACTATTTTTTTTTTTTTGTAACTATAATTTTTGTAAACATTCATTTATTATGTCATCTTCATTCATTAAAAAAACATTTTAAATCATAGAATCTCTTTATTTTGACAGGGATAACTGTTGTTTTTTGAAAGTTGTTATACGAAATTTTTTTTTGAATTAGATTAATATACCCCCTTAGGTGTACACACATGGAAAGTATGTTAACCCACCTTAACGTGATGGAATTTTCAAAATAAGGACAAATATTTTGATAAACATGGAGTAGCTGGTTAATTATTGCTTATATATTAACTAGTGCTGAGACTCACTCAAGTACCGATTTTTTTTTTTTTTGATTGATCCTAATTGATTTATTCTAGACTGGGTTTTCGTTCTCACTTTATTGACCAATTTTTTTTCGGTCTCAATCTATGGACCAATTTCTCTTGGTCTCAATTTATGAAACTATTTTTTTCGGTCTCAATTTATGGACCATATTTTTGGTCTTACCTTGTAGGTCGATTTTTTTCGCTTTATGAGACACCTTTTTTTTCTTGATCAACCATCATTGACTTTTAAAAAAATATCAAAAATAAATAATATGTTCGAGAAAAAATATTCTATACATATAAAATATCATGTTATAAAAAAACCTCGGATCTATCTCTATTTAAATCGTATAACGTATTGTACTTGAAAATACTTATGATGTCATGTTATAAACAATCTATTCTTTAAAATTGGTGAAGACCGAATTTTTAAGGACTAAATTGCACCAAAGTTTTTGTTTGAACCGATCTCGACTAAATTTTTCTATGAGACCGGTCTTGACCAAGCTTTTTTGTTGGACGGAACTACTGATATCAAAATTATCTTTGATTTACATATTCATTAAATATATCTCCTTCTATAACAAACACCAAGACGCAAACTTATGCACATTGAATCCAAGAAAATAATTTTTCTTGAGGTTGTTGTCCAAAGAACTACGTTGTTTCCAAATTCTTAACGATGCAATATTTAATCTTACGATTATTACATTGCATCAAAAAAGCTGAAGTATGTTTAAAGTTAAAGAGTAAACTTAAAAAAGTTAATTTATAGTTTTGTGTTTGGTGAAGTCAGTTGTGTGTTACAGTGTTCTAAAATGGAAGATAAAAAGTGAAAATTCAATACATTCTTTAGTAACACTACGACCAAGAGAAGGTGACCAAAAGTTTTTATACCGTTTATGCACCCAATATAGTATTGAATGCATCAGAAAAGCAGTGGCTCCAACGATTTTGTTCTGGTAATATGGACGCCTAACATGTTAATAAAATAATAAAATTGTCGAGTTGAACAAGTTTTTGAGCTCTTTTTTAATTGCTCAGGAACTAAAGATTAGCCAGAAAACTGTTTGGAACCATTTAAATAGGTTATTTTTGACTATGTTCATGTTATTTTCAAAATAAAGGGAAAAAACGCTCAGAAAATTTTAACCTCACCTAATAGTTATAAGATAAAAGATGAAATTAAATTAAAATAATCATATTGTATTTTTCTAAAAGTCATGATATTTTTTGGGGTTGATTGACGTATTTATTTCATGTTAGTAAAACAATAGTTCATCAATGAATTTTTTTAACTCCTAAAGAGATTGCATACAGGACTGTTTTTTTTTTTTCGAAACAATCTTTATTTTCATAACAATCCTAATTAGGTAATCAATAGAAACTATGTATTAAATGAAACAGACAACATTTTCTATAAAAAGGGTTACAGTTGAATATAAAAATGGAGAAAATTTCATTTTCCTATTGCGTTAAATAACAATTAGTTTGAAAATAAAATGCATTAGTCTATAGAGTTCATGAAACGCATAATTATATCCTCAAGTCCAACTGGAATAGCGATTTCTTTAGATTTGCAGATTTAAATCAGCTAAGAAATTGGAGCAAGTGATGCTTCCACTTTTTATTCCACTTTTCCTCAAAGAGAGGACACGACCAGTCTGTCTATAGGCAAGAGTTGCTTCCATACTTTTCTGAGATGAAGTTATCAACGATTTAAATAATTAGATTCACTTTTTGACAAAAGTAGGAAAGATGAAATGAGGTTTCTACTTGGATACTACAAAAAAAGCAGAAAATGTTCTATTTGTTAGAGTTGTACTTATATAAAGAGAAGGTTGCAAGTCTATATTTAAACTAATTTTAAGCCCAAGTTGTGAAGAGGTGGGTATGACTTATTTGATTACATATTTCTCGTGAAACATCCACCAAGTTTTTTAGTTGTTTCTTCACTAATCTTTCTGAAACTGTCCATATCTTTCTTCGAATGAAGAAATTTTGTATACAGCAACATAGTTATTTGAACATTATATGGTCATTGTCAATTAAATTACATTTGTAAGTGGAAGCACTAAATTAATTTATTTTTATTTTTCATAATTATCCCTCAGAATAAATTTTATCATACCAATTTACCATAATTCCAATAAACCACAACAATATGATAATTACTATGAAGAAAAACATGGATCAAAGTTAACTTTGCACTTTTTTATTATAGGTAATAGATTCATTACAATGTGGTATGTACGCATGCATTTAATAAAATTTCATTTGCAAAAAATTTTCTTTGAAATATACATTTTTGATTCATTAGATTATGTATTTTGGCTTCTGGTCTTGTATCTACTACGCCGTACACTTTTACCAATTAAAACCATCAATGTTTTTTACTTAACAAAAACATTTACGATCACATATGAAAAGAGTAAAAAATAATCTTCAAAATAAAAACATCTTCTAAAATATCCCTACTTTATTTTATATCACATAAACAAGTTGTTTGTAATGGTTTAATTAATTACATCCAAGAAATATTGTTGGTAAATCAACAAAATATTTTTATTTGGTTTATTAGCTCTAAATTAAAAACAGCATTTAGCCTGTACGTGCTTTTTGTTGTAATTATAAAATATATCAACAGAAACGCAAATAATTACAATAATTAATGATTTGTACTTATATAAATAGAAGGTTGCAAGTCTATATTAGAACTAATTTTAAGCCCAAGATATAAAGAGGTGGGTATGAATGATATTATTATATTTTTCTCGTGAAACATCCACCAAGTTTTTTTGTAAAATTGTAACTTGTTTTATATCTGCAACAACCCGTGTTAGTAGGTTTGAAGGTGGGTTACCACATCTATCATGCTAATATTTTAGGTTGGGGAAAAGGTAATTTTGTATTTCCCCCTCTTTTTTTATCTTAATATATCTTGTTTGTTATTCATCAAATCGGATCATACCATAATGCAGTGTAAGGTGGTGAATATTTTTTTCAAATGCTTTTTGCACAGCATTGCACTTGGATGGTTAAGTCGTGAATTATTGTGCGTCAAGTATGGAGGTCTTAAAGAAAAAATCATCATATCTAACATTTTTACTAACTGAGAGATAAAAAGCGTCGAAAGCGACCAAGAAAATTTGCAATGTTTTCGGTGCAATACTCATTCGGCTCGTGTTGTACAATAGTGGTTTTTTACTCAGTTAAGCCCTCTACTTCACCTTTTGAAGCTAGCCAATGAAGCGGCCAACATCTGTGATAGGGGACAAAACATCATCAAGACCATACCAGGCCGCACATATCTTTGAGGATGTACCAGAAGTACTCAGAGGTCGGATGGGAAGTTCTAATGCATTCACCCTACATTCATGAACTGGAACCAAGTGGCTAGCACCTGTTACTGGCTATGGCCAACACGCTTGTGGGTACAAATTTGGTCTCAACAGAAGCCTGTAAAAATTGATTGTCGGATTTTTTTGGCAATAGGAACAAGGGCGTCTACGAAAAAGCCATTATGAAGTTGGATCGTCGGTAGCAACATAATATTGAGTAGAACAGGGCATACTTGGCTAGATTCGGATGATAGTAACTCTTTGGATACAGTATTGAAATAGAGCGAAAATTACATTAATGTATAATATCGGCAAAAGAGTTGCACAAATGGAGACTTCCTTTTATCAACTAACTAGAGTTTATTTACCGTTTGCACGATTAAAAAGTAGACATTTTGATCCTGGAATTTTAACAAATTTAATTTCGGAAGCTGTGGAGCTACATCAACTAAACTTCAATGTAGCCTTAATACAAAATATAAACATACACATTTATATGAAAATCGATTTCTCTAGCGTGATTATTCCTTCACGTTTACAGAAAACCAATCGCTGAACCCAATTTTACACTCATTTTTTCCAAAAATGAAACGATATAGCAACAATTTTGCAGTCAATATTTTCTTTCACCTTTTTTATCGTGAACGACCTATTTTCGGCTCATTTCACGCGACCCCAAAGAATCAGCGGGTCAATTTCTCGAATTAATGCGCTCACCAAACTTTCTTTGCAATAAATCGATTGTATCGTTTGCTGTGTGACAAGTGATTCTTGTTGAAAAGTCCATACTTTGTAATTGGGGCCAAAAAATTAAGTTAACTTGTTGCAATAGCAACTTCCATTTGCAGGAACGTGGCAATTATCATCATCAACGATAAATATGACCTACTGATTCCCCTTGCAAGAAGTCCATACCAATTAGTATTTTTTTCTGGATTCAATTATGTCTCTTAATGCACTTGTGGATTACTGTCCGAACAATGACATATATTTTTATTATTAACAAAACCATTGCTTTAAAAAGGAGCTTCATCACAGAAGATGATTTTGCAATGAAAATCAGCATCAAACAGTCATTTTGATAATAAATTTGCATAATTTGCAATCACTGATCAAGTGTATATCGCTCAATGATGAAGTGAAGTTTCTAAATGTCAAAGGAAGAAAAGAAATATGGCGTCTTCTTTTCCCCTAACGGAAAAATAAATTGGAGCGTTCATTATGAAAAACTCTTTATTATCCCTTTCGTTAAATAGTACTTTTTGACATGACTTCATTTTCATTCATATATAAACACATGGTATTATACATAAGCCCCTTTTTATTTCTCAAACCATCTGCCGGATGAGAGTGTTTGTCAGATATCAAACCAATGTTACACTACATGGTGAAATAAAAACACTTTTCTAATGCATTTTGAAATCAAAAGCCATATTTAAAAAATTATCAAAACAAGTTTTTGCTGCAATATATGATGCAAAAAGCAGTGGAAAATAAAGTAGTTTTGAATAAGGGTGCGGTTAAAATAACTAAAAAAAGATTCAATTGCCATAACAAAAGAAAGAAAAGAAAGAAAACGACATCATAAATCTTATAAAATTAAGTTAAGCAATAGTTTTTATTGATGGGACGATTCAAAATAAAAATCCCGATGCCGAATCCGATGCAAATTTAATAAAAATTACTGATGCTAATTATGGTTCTTTTATATTTTAAATAGTAATTAAAGATACAATTTTGCTATTAGGGGCGTACACAGGATTATAATTTAGGCAGGTGTTTTTGTTTCTGAAGTTTGTTAGAAAAAAAAAATCCAAAAAATTTGAAAAAGAGACAACTTCTTTTTTTTTGTTTTCAGAGTGAATATTCACTTATTCAGTCCAAGATCGTAATTTTTACAGTTTTGAAAGTTTCAGCTAAAATGCCGGTACATAAAATAAATTAGAAGTAACATAGCAGTCTTTTAAAAATAAATAAAACAATATTGCACATGTGTCAACATAAAAACCAGTAATCATCTTTTTATGGAGTCGTTTTGAAACACGCGATCCTCCGATTCCGATCAAACTTTCCATCACTAATGATTACCGGGCCGTGCAAAATTATTTACCGATGATGTAAATATACTTTTTAAGAGGTTTTGTGGCAACCAATCTGATTGTTTCGTATTTTTACTGTTAAAATAAACAAAAATCCTTCCTGTGAGAGCATAACAACTTCCACACGTGAGACCATGTCCAATCAGGAAACAAAGAAGATCGAAATTGCAGCCCTCCTCCGAGCGGGAGTGCCTCATAACAACATTAAGGAAACAGGTTGGGGCATCGTTGAAGACAATTTACAACGTTTCCAAGCGCTTGGAGGCTGGGGGTGATCTCAAGCATTCCCCTGGGGCTGGCAGGAAACCTACTGTCTCAACAAGGCAAGTAAAGGCAGTGTTCAAGAGGACTCCCAACAGGTCCATTGCCGACATGGCCAGAAAGATGGGAACGCCGACATCAACTGTTTCAAGGGCATTGAAAAGGGCTGGAGGAAAGTCCCTGAGGCGTACTGAACGCCCTCTGCTAACTGAACGTCAGCGAGAAGTCAGACTTGAGCGTGCCAAGAAAATCTTGAATGATATCAAGAGCTCATCTGGACGCATCATCATTTTTTCAGATGAGAAAACTTTTACGGTCGATCCTGTTTTCAACAGGCAAAATGACTGTATTGTGAGCTTTGTAGATGTTTGGAGATCCAACGGGAAGGCCATGAAGCCGGTATGGTCCCCCACTGGCTCAGATTAACAGCGGAGGATTATGTGAAGATTCTGGCGTCCAAGGTCCTTCCGTGGATCAAATCTATAGTCGGCAACTCTCCTTGGGGTTTTCAACAAGATGGAGCCCCCCCCACGCTTCCAAGAAATCTCAGGAGTGGCTCAAGGACAACATGAACTTTTGGCCAAGGACTACTGCTCCCCTCAGAGCCCAGATCTGAACCCACTAGACTTCCCTATCTAGACGCACTTGGAGACCAAGGCCTGCAAAAAACGACACAAGAACATAAATGCCTTAAAGGCTGCTGTCAACAAGGCCTGGGCCTCCATGGACGCCGATTACATCCAGCAAGTCTGTGGCAGCTTCAGACGTCGCCTGACCAGTGTCATTGAGTCAAATGGTGGCTACATTGATTAAATTTGATCACAAACTATTTTGTTATTCTAAAAATGTATGAATAAATTGTTTCTCAAGTCATTCAAATGTCATTATTGTCCGTGATATGTTCTGAACAAAAATCGGAAAATAATTCTGCACGGCCCGGTAGATGTAAAATTTAAGCATATTTAAAGAGTCAAAATTAGCCCTTTTTATTAAAGGTTCATTAAAAACAATATAGTGAGCATAAAACAGGATTTGTGCACTATTTTTGAGAATAGAGGTGCAAGTAGATGTAATGCATAATAATTATTCTTCTTATCCTATATGTAAAATGACAAACTGTCAATTTGCTAGGATTTGTTACCATTTAACTTCTTTTTCAGAGCTTACAAAGTACAGATTTTTTTTTTTTTAATTTACAGGATCGAATAAGATATCATGTTCCTGAAAAGAGGACACTTGATCTCTCTAATTAGTCAAAAATTAATCAAAGTATATTTAAAAATAAAGACAGATCTAAATATTATTATTTCCAAACAAAATTTAAGATAATAAAATAATCTAAATTTTACTTATTTCATTTTTTTTAATTGCCTTACTAAAACCTACACAAATCAGCAAACCAAAACATGGCCATCCTTCCTATATAATAATTGTAAATTTTCAAAAAGTGTGGTGGCCACACAACCCTCCTACGCAGTCCCTATAGAAATCAGCATATATGCTGTGGACGCTGCTATATGAAAGTGAAGGCATTCACAGTGGGCATTCTAGCCAAAGTTAACAAGGTGGATCTTTTAAATTAAGTAAAAAAGGCAATGCATGATTTTCTAAAAAAATTTTTTGATAATATCAACATTAATATTGAGAAGGATAGGTAGTGATATACACATAAAAATATACTATAGAAATGAAAACGTTTATTCAAAAAAGTTAGCTACATTACCTACACTATAGCAACAGGATTCGGTGGTTGTGCTGTTTGGTAAAATAATCAAGAAAAACTGTTTCGGGGGGGGTATGGGGGTATAAAATGCATTTAATATAAAAAACATATAAACATAATTTAAAAACAGATATAAAGAATAATTAATGTTGAATATGATCAAGTGTCTTTGTTACGGTGAAACTCTTATTGTTTGTGGCAAACCTTCAGAAACTGTAAGATCTATGAAAAAGAGTATGGAGATACAGAAAGAGCTTTTCGTTAATATCGGGACTGAAAATCAACTTTGATAAAACAGAGATAATGTGCCCTTAGAGCAGCCTTATTGGAAAGGGTTGGCCAAGTTTCCAAATATCAAGTAACATTAAACTTCTTGTATCCTGGATTGGAGGTAGTAGTACTCGTCTGAATAAAGATGAAATTATCACCTAAATCAAACGTGGTAGTTTTTATTTTCTCATAAACAACTTGAATCTGTGTAACAGAATCAAAGACTGGAATGTATATATAGTCCCAACAATAATGCATTTTTTAAAAGTTACCCCGTATAAAAGCAAACTATTCTTCTTTAAACTCGAAAAGAAGAAATATTATTTCCTAAGAGGGGATTCACAGTAGATTCAAGGTGGGGCAGTCTCTCGGTTAAGTGACATGTCTCTCGGAGATGTGGAAGATAATGAATTTCTACAGGGTGAGGAAAATATGCAGTAGCGATGAGTTTTGGAGTGAGACGCTGATTGATTTTTTACAAAACAAATAGCAATCTTTTCATGGACAATCCTCTTGATAGTTACCAAAAACATCTTGAAAAAGTAGCAACATACTATGAACGTATGCAGGGTTTTGTGAAGGGGCTAGAGGAGCCATTAAAAATCTAGAGTTATCACTTGGTTGGGAACGTCTTGTTAAATTAACCTTAAGTATATCTGAAATCAGAAGAGTCAATGCTGATATTGCAGCGGATGTTATATACTCAGCTAACTTGATGGACGGAATAGGCTGGTAAGCCTGCAAAGCCAAATTTGGAATCTCCAAATTAGTTAAGAGACCTTTGCTTCCATTTCGAATGGGGCATGTCTGCTATCAACCGCAAATATGAAAAAAATGTCAAAAGATAGCAATAATGCAACCGTTTCAAAGTTATCCGGAGAGGAGAAACATAAAAAAGATTCAAAAGAGAGCATCAATTCAGAGTGTAACGAATACATAGGAGTTCCTTAAAAGCAGATTAAATACTGCCTTTTATCAAGAACTTAAGAAGTTGGAGCCAATTTTTTTAAAGATCAAAGACGTGTATGCACATTTTGCAACACAGATAAAGAAACATCGGCACACCTCTTCTGGGACTGCGACATATTAAAGGACCTGTACAAACAGATCTGGCAGCTTCTTTTAGAGAATTTTAAGGCATAGACTAATCGCAAAGACTTTTTATCACATTTTAAAGGCAAGGAAGAAGATAAAGTAAACACCATAATATAAAAAAAACCCAAGAAATTATTTAGGCTACATTGAGGTAATTTCCTACATTTTATGAAACAAAAAAGTTAATCATAATATAATTGATAGAGCCACAAATTTCAAAAAAAAAAAAGTGTAAAGTAAAGAAAAAGCCAAATAAAAGAAAGCAAATTCAAGTATGTTCATGTTACAAGAAGTTTATAACTTCAAAAAGAGGAATATTATGGAGAAAAAAATTGCATTCTTGATTATAGTAACAATTATCTTCATGAAAGTTAAAAAAAAAAAATATGCCAAATTATATTCCTTAAGGAACGTGGTATCCTTTGCTTTAGTCAATTTGTACAGAAAAACAAAATACAATAATATTTATTTAAGTTATGTATGTTTAAAGTATGAGAATACCACTTATCAATGATATAGTAAAAGATAAGGATTTAATAAAGAGTTACTAAATATATCTGTCGTATTTACTCTGCAATTTTCTTGTTCCCCATCTTTGTTCCAATAACATAGCATTGGATTATCTGTAAAAGGAGAAAATAATCAAATTGTTGTAGTATAAACTGAGTAATTGAGTTTTAAAAATGGTCTTAAAAACTTTTGCACAGACCGGTATATCAAAGTTCAAAAATTATGCACCTTTAGTATTTAAGAATCAAGATATCAAGATCTCTGAGTATTTACTCTATGTGATAATTGTTTTCTTTTGGTCAAACGGGGTGGCCAGAAGTATATGAAGGGAGGCATAGACTTCCATCTAAAACCACCACTAGACAGTCTTATCCTTGCTTCAAAGAAGAATCAAGAAAAAAATAACAACAGCTTGTTGAATAAATCTTTATTTATTTTCCCGCTGTCCATTGACATGTGTTTTGAAGACGAATCACACACTTAAAAATGTCTGTATTTTCTGTTCTTTGACAATGATATGGCAAAAACGGCAAATAAGAAAAGGAAATGACTTGATTTATTTCACGTGCACCTTATTAAATAATTTTTTCAACATTAATTATACTAAGAATAAATTTCAGTAAATTTTGAATTATCTACATAAAAGCTTTCACGGGTTATACTGGCAAATGTTTATATACATAATAATGGTCTGTGTTTTTATATAATTATATGTCAATTAACGTATTCTATTGTTGATCTAATAAAGACGGTTGTTTCTGCTTCACACAACACCTCGAATATCCATTAATACACACAAACTGAATTTATATTTCAATTATATATAATAAAACAGTTTTCATAATAGAATGAAATATATTATACTTCAATATTCTGCAAAATAAAGTCACATTCTAGTGTCATACACTTTGTTACTAAACAAATAATCATTTACAAAAGATTTAGTTCACATATAATTAATACCTGCCTCATGCATCATAATAAAGCTTATACGGAAGATTTTTTTTTCAAAACTTAAGTAAAAAGTAGTATTTAGAGAGATTGAGAACTTATTTCCAATGAATTATAAGAAAAATCCACTTTTTGAAGTCAATATGACCTCCTTCAGTCTCAATGATAGCATCCACCCTCTACTTGAAGGCCATGCAAACCTTACAAATATAGTGACAAGTCAGTCCATGTAACTTTGTTGTTGGACGCCAAAGATATCACAGATATTCTCGGCTTGTTGCAGGCAGCTTCCTCAACCTTTGCCTCCATGGAAAAATCCAAGGGATTAAGATCAGTGGAGCTGGGAGGCCACTTGCTCGTTTCATATTTATCAAAAGCTTAGCTGTAGTATACTCATTTGAAAATATGTTTAAAATTTTACTAAAATAATTCAAATGCTAAATTGAATAGCTTTACTATAACACAAGGCCTGGGCTCATAATTTACTTTTTTGAAAAGGTAATAAAACAAGTTTTTGTTATTTCATAATGATAATAAAGATTTAAATAAATTTTTGATAATTTTATCAAATGGATTACGTTCCTCATTACTCATACTCAAATAATTTTTAAATTCAAAATTATGTTTGATTACAAGGTTGTAGAAATATAATGATTGTGGATATTTGAAAAATACTGATAGATGCTCAATTAAGCTGGCAATATCTCTCATTTTGTACAAAAACGGGAGGGCAGACATCACAACCCCCCTCCCCTTCAAGACCATGGTTAAACATGGTTTTGAACCAATATCATTCTGGCTGGAAAATAATAAAATGTGTTCCACTAGATAAGATTAGCCCTGTATTTGAGCTCAACTATAGATATTCTAAACTAAACTGATGATTATTGTTTTATTTCGGTCCTGAAATCCTATACGAGTCTGAAACAATTAAAGCTTGCGTAGGGAAAAATATTTCAGCCCTTTCAAGAATTTCAGTTTGGATTAGCCATAAATGAATATTCAATTTGTATATCGTAGTGTAATCATTGGTATATGACAGTAATTAAAAGGCCAAAAATCTTTCGGGTAGGGAAATAGCTTATCTCTGTAGCTATTCCTTAGGGATATATCAAAATTTTATTGATTTTAGGAAGTATTCTTGTTTGGAATCGAGAAGGACAGTAGTTTTAAATTGATATGTATACTCAATGCTCCATTAAAACCTAAACACTTTGAATTTTAAACTTTTAAGGGATTTAGTTTATTAAATAACAATAGAATTTCAACAAAATTAAAATTATAAATAAATGTGTGTCTGAGCTTTCTTAATCAAATGTAACCTTCCTTAGCGACAATTATGGTTTCCAGGCGGCAGCAAAAGACCTAGCATCCGCTCAAGACGCTTTTTTGGTGCATGTCGAGAGAAGGTCTGCAGTGTCCTTCATCAAAACACCGAACCGATGTCCACTGCAGACCTTCTCTCGACATGCACCAAAAAAACGTCTCGAGGAGGTTGGCATTAAGGCTACAAGTAGGACAAAAGTGTCATAAAAGATGTTAAAAGAACTCTAAAGACGCATTCAAGAAAAAGTCTTGCAACGGGGAGACTAGTTTCCTTTATTGCTGGTGCCAAAAATGACCTCCCCACCATCACAAGGGTCATTCCATCTCCTTTTTTGAAAACTCTCTGGACAGTCTGGTAAGAATATCCGTGAACGCTGCCATGGAATTGACCTGCACTGTTTTCTTTAACTCTTCCGGTTCCAATTTGGCCTTTTTGACAGAGCCCTTCTTCCTCAATAACGTTTCAGACCTGCTGACGACGGAGACGGTGGTCTTGGAGACTCCCAACTGCTTGGAGTGCGCGTATGTAAATTTGTCGATGACGTTGAAGTGTTATTTTCTCGACTTGCATGTAAGTATAATAAATCGTGATTGTTTTGTTTGTACAGTGCAGAAAATAATTTTGTCAGATTTTGAGTTTTTTCTGTACATAAATAGGAAAAAACCCGAAAAGATATATTTAAGGAATCACAAAAAAACTGGAGGAATTTACTTTCCATGAGATAAGTCCCTTAAGGCTAATTCTTGATTGCAGATTCCAATATTCTTTGAAATCTTCAAATAATTACTTTCAACTCAAACCCATGGGATCTTCAAATGCTGCAACCAATAAATAAGAAGGATACAGATTGTATCTTCATAAATATATGGGCTTACATGTTTTCCCTGATAAATGGAAAAATAAAAACATTGTACCACTAGGAAAAATAACGGACGGAAAGAAATGTACATTTAATAGCAAAATTCGGCAGACTATATTAAGTTCTATAGGCCGTATAAAGATTGTGTTAAAATAATAATTTTACTTTGGTTACCTCTGTGGCATGTCATGCAGTTAAACTGCTACTTTGATTAATGAGAATAAATTTAAACTCCCACGAAGAAAAAGGATCAAATAAATACTGTAAGGGAATAATTATATTTAGCCTTGACGGTAATGTATCCTCATCCATTTCCAAATCAATTCATTATGCAATTTTGAACTTGAAGGCACTTATTTCCAAAAGAATAGCTTTATACGTATGAACTTCTCCGTTCTTTGGAATTGAAGGATGTGGTACTTTCGGCAGCAATAAAGTAGGGGCCTTGGATATAAAAATACAGAGCAATTCTTAGACCAAATAAGTGTTGTCTTTATTATGTTTTCTTGTCTCCTATTCACCAATGCTAGCCACTTTTGTTCAATGTCCAGTTTCAAAAGGTCGAGTATTTCACAGTACAGAGCAAAATTGTGCAGAGGAAAAATTGCTCAAACCACTATTATGCAACTTGAAACGAAAGGTTTTTGCCAAAGTATACATCGAAAATTTTCTTGGTCGCTTTCGACCCTTTTTTATCTTTCAGGTAGTAAAAGTGTAAGATATGGTGAATTTCTTCTTTCAGAACTCCTTACTCGACGCAGAATAATGAGCAATTTTGATCATCTAATTGCAATACTGTTCAAAAGCATTTGAAACATACACTCACAACTTTACAATGCATTATCGTATTATTCGATGTGATCAATAATGAATAAGATATATTTAGTTAAAAAAAGAGGCGGGAAATACGAAATTACTTTTTCCCCAACATTTTTACTGAATGTATTGTACTTTTTATGTACTGAAAATAAAATAAGTAAATACTATATACAAGGTGAATACCCTATTGACCCCCGATTTTTAAAGTATCTATATATAAGGGTAGACTGCCTAACTATATTAATCAGCTGATAGCCAGTTTACTGAAGCTGCTTAATCAAAACAAACAAAACGTTCTATTATGAACGGGAATATACAGGAAGCGATTCGTGGAGCAATGGTGTATGAATCTTGTGCAAAAAAGAACCAGCGAGGAGATTGCCAAGTTCAACAACTTGTCCTACAACTCAATAAAAAACTTCAGGCGTGTTTATGATGAATATTCTGAGAGGGGAGGACACCTTAAAGAGTTTGACGTAAAAAGAAACACTTACAGAAGTCATTATGATACTCCCTCACTTCTGGGAGAAGAAGATCTGACCCCTGACATCAACTTTTAGACTATTTTTTGGATAGGACGTGGCTGAAACAAATACCTATCGTCCCCCTCACAATACCAAGGCCTGCCTCATCACCTCTATCGTGGAGTTATTCAGCCACATCCCAAGGAAGGGCATCATCAAGGCTGTGTCCTGCGTGTTGCCCCACCTAATGGAGATCATTGCAGCTGTTGTTGATTTTATCCGTTAATATTTTTATGTACATTAGTAAAAGATTAATCATACAAAATTTCAAGTTTCTATATTTATTGAACAGAGATTTATGGAGATCTTAGTAGAAGGTTAAAAACGGGCGTCGATAGATTTTTCACCCAGTACAACTTGAGTCAAATTCAACTGAATTCTAGTTGACAGAAGTACTTGTTATTAAGTCACTTATAAAATGAGATAATAATTTATCTACCTATAAACTATACTATAACTACTATAAACCTAAAAAACTCATACTCAAATTAAATATAAATTAACAGAAAAATTTAAAAATTGATAAGTTCCAACTGTGTATATACTGGGGGTAGTAAGTTACAATGTGATACCGCGGATTAGTTAATCAGTTTTTTTTATTACCGGAAATTGTAAACAACCTCAGTTTTTTGCAAAAAAAATACAAAATAATACTGAATAATAGTATTTTATTAGCTGTGTATATTTTAGATCAACCTTAGTTTTTTAAAAAGAAGTTTTAGAATATTTAGGAATAATTTAATTTTACAGAAAAAATAATTTAAGAAAAAATATCGAAAAACTTGAAAAACTACATTAATTATATTATAATTATTTTACGATCATAATGTACCAAACCCTATACCGTGAAGGGTGTACCACAGGTCGTACTGTAACTGTAGTTTTAGCTAACCCTCCCAGCCCTAATATATACATTGATAAATTTATGTTTTGATAACCCTGTAGCACATTTTGTTTCAACTTGTAATTCTTATACAAGGTCGGCTATATAGATTCTTTTTTCCAAAAGGTATCAAAACTAGTTTTATACATCAAAAAAGTTTTGTTTTTGTTTCTTAAAGATAAAAGAGATTTAAAAATTTTGTTTAACACAATTTTGAAAGGTAAGTGACCCCCTATATTGTTCCTTCACTTAAAAAAACGAGCCTTGATATTTAAATCCACCGTTATTATTTCATTTGTCATCAAATAACACTTCATTAAGGGTTTTTGTTGGGAAAAATATGTTAATATAAAGATCTAAAATATAATTGGCAACATAGTTTAAATTTTAAAATATGAATAATTTTGACTTTAAATTTGGTTAATTTTGGCATAAAATAAATAGTTATTCGCAATTCCGCAAATATCTTAAAAATGTTTGGTATTGCTTAATAAATATGCTTTCAATTATTGGATTTAATCAAATCGCTTGAATTATTTTTTTTTTAAATTGTAAAGATAAATATAAAATTCATGGGTATAGGCTGCGGCTCAACTCATTATTTGGTTAATTGTTCTTTTATTCGCTAGGGATTCTATTCTGGATATAATCCGAGGCAAGGTTAAGAAGCATGTCCTCTTCAGGAATCATAGCACTTCAAAGAAATTTGAGGAAGAAGCCCTGTAAAAAAATTTTAATCTTTAATGACCTAAAGGCCCAAACCTTCCATTGTAATTGTCGTTTTTACTTCTTTTTAAAAAGAGTGACAAACGATTTTATTTTTCATAAAATGAATTTTATTAAACCAACAAACAAAGTTCCATCCATTTGTGATAACTAATTAAATTTGTTAGGACTTTTAGAAAATTGGCGATTAATAGTTTTATATTACCTTATGTATATTCTGGATTTTTGTAAATTACTACCCAATTTTAGATATCTGCTAATTGTATCAAATTTTATAAGCCAAACAAAGATTGCAGGAAATTTTTTAATATTATACTGAATGCATATGTGAAGATGTCAAAATTCTGCAAAGATTCGTTGCTATCGACAAATGTCTGGAAAATGGACCTTTGAATTTAATGAAGCTTTTATACTCTTCAGATTCTCTCGAAGGAAGAAACAGTCTCCACAGAGATCTAAAGCCATTGATTTTACTTTATTACACTTTACGGTGTTAATTGCTAGAATGCTTACATCCTATGAGCCAACATACCCTTACGAACATAGAGCAATTTTTATGGCACCCGCTGCTATATATCCCACCCTTTCCTTGAAAATCCCCGAATGCTGATGTCAGGTACTAGATCCCAGAGTCAAAATAAGTGAAATTATATAGATCGGTATCACTCCAACATAAGAAGCTACTAATGCCCATCCTCGGAAGTTTTAGGATTTCTTATCCGGAATCATGATTGTTATTGTTTATATTGGTTTCAAATATTTTTATATAGTTACAATTACAAATGTGTTTTATTAATGATGTCTTTTTATTAATATTGATGCGCTTTGTTATTTTATTTTAATTCTAAATCAATGACACTTAACTTTCCCCACTAGAATACACTGCTTACATAAAATAGGCTATTTTGTGTTTTTATTCTTCATTTGGTCTCTTTAATAGATTTTTTTTAAATTCTGATAAGAAACAACAAGTTTAAAAGATAATGTTTATTTATCCATGTTTATTTACGTAATTTTTTCGTATATTTGGTGAAAAAACGGTGAAAACAAATTGTTTCTTGTATATAAGAAATTCAAGTAATTAAATCATTTTTATAAATCACAGCAATAAAAACAAAAGAGTTAAATTGTAATTAGTTTAATTAAATAATATATTGTGACACACTATTTTGGATAATATTTTTTGCGAGAGCAAATGTGCATTCCTTATTATTTAAATGTATGATAACTCTTGACCGTATTTCTTAGAAACTTTAAAATCTTGTCTCTATAATGAAACCACACCCACCTACTACAATTTATACTGCATGACATGTATTATAAAAAAAGGAAGTTATGTATATAGTTACACCCTTTACATGAAAAATGAATAAATAACTATGTAAAAATAATAGACATTTATAAAGTATTTGTATATTTAAAAAATCCGTAAACATATATTTCCATTGATTTATATTTTCAACTTATTTATTTAAATATAATAGCAGACAATCAAATGTAATATTGGTATATAATTAAATAAATTATATGCCTCTTTACCTCTTCATAATTTTAATTGGAAAGTTAAACTTAGTCAACTCTTTATAAGCATTAAGAATTGTTTTATCCATTAATCTCATTTTATGACAATGTTTATCATGGAGTGGGAAGTTATGAATGAAGCCCAATCAATCAACATTACATTACAAAAAAGTTGATCTAATGTATATCATCGAGTTAAGAAGCATACTTTTTGCTGCTGCTACAAGAAATATGGTGTTTAATTTTAAACTTCCAAGGACGACACCTTTGAGGTCGATATGGCGGTGGATATTATACGGATAATTCCATTAAGTAAATTACAACTCTTCAATCATAATACCAAGTCTTTCATCAGCATAAAAATGAACCAATCCTTGTTGCCCGATTTTAGATATCTGACATTTTTTGGTGTTTTTTTTATTATTATTATTAATGCAATAGATAGATAAGATTATATAACATTGTATTTTTAATTGATGAGTTAGTTTTTTCACTGTTATTTATTAAATATATTTTTAGAATAATTGTGAAACATAAAAGGGATCTTTGGAACCAATAAAAAACTACAACGTTTATTCATATTATTTATTAAATGTAATACCCAATTTGTTATTACGTATTTTGTATGTTATATACTATTAAGCAAAGGTGTAATGAAAAGATTAAGACCTATAAAAATAGAAGTTTCTTATTTTTTATTTTGTTGAAATGTCCAAATCCTTTTTTTTTTTTTTTTTTTTTTTTTTTGATAAAAAAATACAAATAGCAAAGTTAAAACTAAGTATGATAAATATTTAGATATACTGACTGCCTCAAAGTTTTGAAAATTGTATCTTTTTTTTTTTGTAGTGACTTCTTCCTCGATTATTGTGAAATCGGTTTACGATACAGCTTTTCATATTTCATAACTTTATCGAGATGTTTTAATTTAATTTTACAAATATTTATGCCGTGTTGAGAAAAAATATTTTTAACGTTAATTATAATCTAAAATAGTTGAAAAGAAAACTAATACATATAGAACGTGTTCCATGTAATATTTTTGTATTTTCCCCTATTCATAATAAATAACTATATAAAATTAATCTTGGAAATATGTATCAAGTCCTAATTTTTATAAATGTGCACCGTCAATAGTCCAGCTTGACTGCAGTGCGCAGAACATCATTTTATCATTTAACTTGGAAAATATATTTGATTTCACATTAACATTTTGGCTATGAAGAGTCATTTTTATTCATATTTTACACTAATGTGTAAAAAGCTGATATGAAATAAAGTAAACAAATCAATTACTTTTCCTCTTTTTGAAGCCATGTTTAAAATAATGTTAATATGATTAAATATATATAAATACATTCATTCTCAAATAACCAACAGTTGAAAGTCTCTTAGAAGAAAGTTTTAATGTAGCTAATTTAGGAGTAAATATGGACTTTGAAGAAAGGCATGTTAATACAATGTAGGGTCGTCATCATAAAAATATTTTTGTTGCACTTGGAAAACCAATATAGACAATTCATTTTTGTTTATTTAATACTTTTTCAAACAAAAAAAAATAACAAAAAGGTAATTAAGGGTAATGTACATGCACTTTCATGGTGTATGCATAATTTTTCTTGGGCTTGAAGCTAGTTAAGAAATTTGACAACTTATTTTTATCAGATGCCAATATTTTTAAAAACGTAGTGATGCTGCAAGTATGGTTTCGAATATAAGTTTAGTATATGAACGATTTTAATGCGTCAGTATCCTGCCACTATTTTAGTACTGGTATACCTAAAAAGCAATATTTTATATTTAATTGGGCCAAAAAGTTTATGAAATTACATACTTAATGAGTTGCATTGTAAAGAATTATTTTAAGGAGTATCTTTAATGGAAAAAGTTTTGAAACAAATGACCTATGACTTGTTTTCTTTTATTTTTTAGTATAAATAAGTAAATATTATCTCTTGTTGTTTGCACTGTACTTGAAAAGGGCTGAATTATAAGAATAGAAAGATAATTACATCGTTTGATTATCTTGTTGCCAAGATTGATGAATATAAATTCAAATTTCATATTTAACTATGGCGATCTCTTTTTGTAGTGGGTAGTGCCCTCTATACAGATGGAGAATAATCAATTATATATTGAAATATAAGATAAACAGGTTGATATTAAAAGTTATTAGAATATACTTTTCGAGCAAAAATATATTCCTAAATTAGTGATCCCGAATATTAGAATATCGAGGATGGAGATGGACCGTAAAGCAACTCCAATTGTCCCTGTAATGCCAGTTAAACTGACAACATTTTATCCCAAACGACCTTGTTATGATTTGCTCCAGCGGAACGCCATTTTTGGGCCAAAGGTATAATCCAACAGGAGACGAAGTATGACTACGTCCTCTTTTCATTCTCCAAATTTAAAGCTTCTCCACTTGCAATTCTGATAGAAAATCCTCCAAAAGACACATATTCTACCATTAATGGCATCTTCTTGACATATATAAGCCGTCAGAATGCAAGAAGTTTGAGGGATTGTAGACAAAATAATAAATGGTTGAACACGAATTTTGTTTCTTTAGCCAGCTGACAGCAATGCCGTTTCCAATCCAACTCCAACTAGAGCAGTCTAATTTACACATCCATTAAAACTAGCACATGCTGTAGATCAGTTCCACGGAGTGGTCTTTTAAAATCTGAACAGTTTGAATTTTAAAATTCAACAAAATATAATTTATTAATTAGTTATATAATTTCAAAAATATTAGTTCTACAAACAGATGTGTGTCTGAGCTCTCTTAATTATAAACGTAGCTGTCCTTAGAGGCTATGATGGCTGCCAAGTAGTAGCAGTGAAAGGACTGGAACCCTCTGCAAATGTAGTCCTCTGTCATGGCGTCCCAGTGCTGTTTGAAAGTGACTATGAGGGACACGGTGTTAGGATGACAGACTCTGCAGGCCTTCCCCTCAACATGGACCCAAAAGGACGAGTTGAAGAGGTTGCCATCAGGTCTGTAGGGGTCCAAAAATGTCAACAAAACAAGTTCAAAGAACGCACAAAGACTCATTTAAAAGGGTATTTTAACAGAGGAGATGGGGTTCTTTCAATGCTCGTGTCAAAAGGGTCCTCTCCATCCTCACAAGGATTTTCAAACCACTTTTTTGATAGCTCGCTGGACAGTTTTGTATGAATCGACGAGATCTCTTGCATGAGCCCTCATGGACTTGCTGACGGCAACGACGAAAAGAGCTATTAAAATTTCTGGACATGAAAAAAATTCGAATATAAATATGTATTTCATAGCTCTTCCAGTAGTTTGTGAATGAGGAATACTATAATTGTAAAGAAATATACGTTGCTGGTACGTAAAAAGACTAAAAAATGATAGCCATTATAATTTGATGCATGTTTCGAAGGAGAGCAGATCAGTTGGTATGACGTTAAATAAGATTAGATGTACCATAAGTAGTTATAGGATTAGAAATAAGTAGTGATAAGATAAGATATAAGTAGTTATAAGATTTACAATTATAACTCCGCAACAAATCCTCAGGGTTACTTTTCGTCTTTTATGAGCTCACACAAATGGTATATCCACTTTGTATATGTTAATGATATGTTGTATGTATCTAGTAGAAAAAAAAATCAATCCTCAGGAAATAAATAATCATAATAAAAGCCTAGAAAAAAAAATTATATTTAGTTTGCAAAATGAATGAGTACTTCTTTTTGAAGAATCCATTCACTGATAGACATCAAAAATGGTTGAGGTTAAGACTAGAAACATCTTTTATTTTTCGAAACAAGTCCTTTACAGATCCCTAAAGACAGAAATTGTTATTGTTGTAATAAATAATGAGAGACTTCGTATCATCTTTTCTACGAATGTGTAAAAATTTTCCCATTCCTTAGGATGATGGAGGAGGAGGTCTGGTAAAACTTTAATGGAAGACAGAGTTCCTCGGATTGCTTATTGTAACGTCCACACAGTATAAACAATGGTGGAAGATGGAGTGATTTATCTCCAATGTATAATATACACAACGAAGCACAAGAATTAATAAATCCCTTTTTGACTCCATGATTATGTCTCTCTAATCAATTTTAATCATCCATCGATAGGAAATACACATACACAATTTAAAAGTTTACCATTATGTCAGAACTGGCTCCAGATCCTCTTTTCATGATCTTATTTACTCATTAGATCTGTTGAACTTTTTTCCTTCTTATATCATTAACCTTATTTTAATTAATTAAGCAGCTATTTTTTTAACCAAAAACATGATAATAATTGTGTTCAGTGAAGTTAAGTTTTCCGCTGATTTACAAAATATATTATTTAAAATCGAATTTTGACTTTCGGCCACTTAAAAAAAAAGAAAAAATAATGATAACAGCTTTAGAAAATAGAAAATTATAAAAAAAAGTTTAAGATTTACGACTGTAACAAGTTATTTACAAATACAAGCTGGCTAGAAAATAATTCCAGTTATTAACAAATTACAATATTTATTAAATTTGATTATAAATTATGAAGTCCTGGAGTGAATTAACATAGACAATTTTTTTTTTTAGGTAGTCCTTGTTATCTTTTCCCTGCAGACTACTCAAAAACAAAAATCCAAAGGATTTCGGTCATATTAAAGGTGCTCATTTCCTTTCGCGAAATTTTTTCCATTTGTTCAGAGCAGAACTTTTGGAGATTTTTTAGGGCTGTGACAAGGATTTTGGTGAAATGAGAGGTGCAAAATTCCTTTGCCTTTATAACTTACTGGAGTACCTGGATGTAGGTATGGGAGTCCATTCTTAACTCATTTCTATTAAAAAAGTGGGATGATATGACCTCAACGATTAATTCATCCTAATTGTACCAACAAGTTGTCTAGATCTTTGGGTTCGTCCTACAGCTCCTTTTGCGATTTTTATCCAGTCTCATACGTTCTGGACAGTCCTTTTTGGTCACTCTGACGCTTTTTGTGTAAGATAAGCCTAGATTGGCGTAGATTAAATAAATAATAATTTACCTATGATATTTTTGTTTGAACATCTTCAGATCAAATGCCACGCGTCACACCTTTTTTCAAAGCTGGAAGCGTAAGAATTCCAAACAAGTCATTTTTAGTGTAAAAAGAGAATTACTTAATAAAAATTATACCCACTCTGAATACGGACTGATTTAAAACACAACACAACTTTAAAACAATTTATCTGAGTATTTATTTAAAAAAAAAAACTTATAACGTCCGATAAAAACAACATTAATGTTTTAATTACATTATAAATTGATCACTTCGAATACATTTGGGATAACATTTTTTCCTAAAACATTTTGTTTAATGAATTATTTCCCTGCCATTATGTTTTGAAAAAATCATCATAGTAATCGCTAAAGTAAGTTTATTTATTTGTTAATCAAACAATATCATATCAAACGAATTATTGGGTTTTATTAATAATACTGGGAGGGGGATCAAATTGTCGCCAAAATATTTTTCTACAAAAAACAACACAAAATATACAATTTTTAACTTTTTTATTGAAAATCAAAACTATGACGAGCATATATGTAGGTATAGAGTAGCCATTCATTCGATATAATCACCATTGGCATCAATAACGGCCTCAATACGGCCTCTGAGCCCGCCGCAGGCTCTTCTGACCATCTTATTGTCCATGTTGCCGAGTACCTCCTTGATGGAGTCCATCAGGCTGGCCTTGGTGCTATGGGGATGTGTGTTGGTATGTCTCTCGACATAGCCCCAGGGGTTAACCACTGCATGGAGATTTTGGACACATAGCAGGGTGCTGAGTCCTGTTGCCACACCCAGGGCCTGCCTCCGGCCGCCCCTTGGATCTCGGGCAGAACCACCTTCTCCATAACATCCAGGTAAACCTCTGTATTGACCTTTAGACCCGTTTCAAACATGAGGGGAGGCATAACATGACCTTCACTGCTGACCACCCCGAACACCATGTCCATTACAGGGAACTTGGTCTTCATTACCTTCCTCACATGGCTGGTGCAGGTGGCTATCCACCTGTTGTTCTGTTTGTTGAACTTCTGGTCTTGACAGAAATTCTTTTCATCAGAGAAAACCCACAGCATCCCGGGCTGCTTTGGGTGCTTGAGCTTGTTGAGCAATTTTGTTGACTTCATCAGCCTGTTGTCCTTTGCCTTCTGGGTCAAGATCTGGCCCACCTGCATCTTGTAGCTACTGCACCTTAAATCCTCAGATACACAGTCCCTTATTGTTTTCTCATGGCAGCCCAGATCCCTCGCTATGGCCTTCATGGACCTGGTAGGGTCATCCTCAACCATCTTCTTCACCTTGTCGACAAAGTCGGTGTCCCTGACCTTCCTGTCGGCGCCCTCCTCCTTGGGTGCCCTCTTTATGGTGGCATCAACATCCCAGGTGTCCTCTAGCTTCTTACGGATACGCTGAACAGTCTGTAAATTCACTCTTAAGGTTGAAACAATCGTTGAATTGGAGATTTCACCTCCATTATTAACCAATGCCATGACTACGGCGGACCTCGAAAGCTCCTCGTTCCACTTATAGCTCTTTATCTCCTCATATGATGACGGCATGATGCTAACTGAACTACGTATCGTCAGCTGATGAGAATAGCTTTCCTATTTGGTAACCGTTTTTTTATTTGATGATGTCGTCTTCAAGTTATCAAGGTTTAAAGTAGGCAACAATTTGATCCCCGCTCCCTGTATGTATGAATGTAAATGCAATTGCAGTTCTAACTTTCGAAGGGTAGATAATTAACGGTTCTTGAAATTTATTTTTTGATAAAGAAAAAAGAGTTCCCCTCTCGCACAAATAAAAAATGGACAAGTAACCAGAATGCTTATGGGAAAATTAATTATTGAAATGACAAAAATAATTTATCCATACAGATACACTTTCTCAATATCTGTTTAAATATATAATTCATTTATACAATTGTTTAACAAATAATAAATCAAATGAAAAATTGAAAAAAATAAAGATTAAATAAATCCAGCTTCTGTTATGCAAATGAAATGAGTTTTTGAACTTAAAAAATATGGGATTTAAGTTCCTTTTTTGTAAGGATCTATTAGCTGTCAAAATTTGACATATATAAATAATAATTGTTTTTTTCTTCTTCAGATAAAAAGTGCAAATACATTTTCTGTACGAACTTTTATTTACTGGTATTTGTGTTTCATATACAATAGAAATTATGATTTATTTTAGACAATGTGATGTACAAGTGTATTTCCTATCTAGTGGCTCACAAATTATTGTTTTCAATCCGGAATGAAATTAAATGGCGGAGGAGGAAAACAACACATCTAAACTCTGAACAGCGCAAGCTGGGACGGTTGGAAAGAGCAAAGATGATCTTCCATTTTCACAAGGAAAACACAATTTGGGGAAAGTTTTTTTCACATTTGATGCCACTGTGAATAAGAAAAACAACCGCTTTATCATAACCAAACATCCAGACATTGTCAAACCTTTAGTTAGAAAATTTGTTCAGAACAAAAAATCCGGTTGCCCGCACAGGCCTAATATACCACCCAAATTTTCGTGGAGAGGAAGGAACGGCTCAATGAAGATGCTTACATCGAACTTCTGTATTAGAAAGTACAACCTTGGGCCAGAGAAAAATTCAGAGACAATTTTGTTTTCAATCAAGAAGTGAACTCCATTACATCATACCTTCCTGAGTGACCCTTTTTCCAGACTTTTGGTACCTGAGCATGTGACCTCCTCATCTCTAGATGTTAACCACTTGGATTACTCTATCTAAGCACGTATGGAGAAGAAAGAGTATGCTACTCTTCACACAAGTATCCAGTCTCTAAAGGCTTTCATAAAGAAGGAGTGGACCAAACTCAAGTCTGAATACTCAGTCTAGGTCTGCAAGTGACGTAGATCCGGCATTTAAACCATTTATTAGAGCTGAGGGCTCACATATCGGATAAAAGTTGTACTGAGTACAATTTTGAATAGAAAGGTCCACAGAAAAACCTGTCGTTTTAATTTACTCGTGAAAAATTTAAAAAAATAATTTGTTTTTCAATTCTGTACTTACATGTGATATAATAAATATTATAAGTATAAAATAAGAGCTCAATGAAAAAAATAATTTTTTCAACTCATTCTTTTTAATATTTTTTTTTTTTTTGTAAATACATCATTACGTTTTAATTTAATTCAAAATCATTCAATGCTTTATTAGAATACTTTTATAAGCTCCTTTTAAGGTAATGTTGCGTTGCAAATCTGTCTGTATAAATGAATATGAGTTGTAAATTTAAAATTTTTACTCAGAAATGTTATCTTTTCTAAAGTTTTCATTCCTGGGAAGAGAACATCTTAGTATTAAGTATCCACTTGTGTTCCTAAAAAGACGGAGATTAAATTGGGGATATTTTCGAAAGTTAGAAGTAGTGATGAAAATTGGTTGTATTTTTTAGCTCGTTCATTTTTTTGGAGTTTTGCCATTATTATTTCGTAACCGGAGAAATGAACATACTTACAAAGTATCCTTCTTAATTTTCATCTAAATCACAAATTATCGTTAAAAGGCTTTAAATGGAACTAGTAAACTTGGAACGCGAAAATGTTGAGTTAAAAGCTATTTACAATTAATTTAGGACAACAGCTTTTTTTTATAATCTCATTACCTTACATATTTTTATAATTAATGTTTTGTCAAATAAAACTAAACAAAGGAAAAATGAGATGATAATAAAAAAAAGCACTTAAAATGATTTAAAAATTATGTTATTACCATATATATAACGTTGGATACAGAACTAGCATTACCATTTTTTTTAATGCATACTTAAGAATCACATAAATACAAAATATAATTCAAATATTAAAATCCTTCAAGAATCTAAATTAGTTGTAATGAAATCATCAAATGTAATGAATTTCAGTAATGTGCTATATTTTTACAACATGGTTAGTTTTAGGCAACCCCTAGTAAGATACAACCAAATTTAATGCAATAAATTTAATTGTCGGCACAAAAATATAAAACTTAATCCTAAAATGTAAAGTTACTATTAAATGAATATATTGATAATAATGACATTGTAATTTGTTTTTAATTCATTGTATTTTTAGTAAGTATCAACCCTCATATGACAGCTGTCAAATTTCATGACAACCTGTTCTTTAGTTTCTTATGTTATTGTGAGAGATATGACGCTACTTCTG
Organism: Lepeophtheirus salmonis; assembly: GCF_016086655.4. Lineage (NCBI taxonomy): Eukaryota > Metazoa > Arthropoda > Copepoda > Siphonostomatoida > Caligidae > Lepeophtheirus > Lepeophtheirus salmonis. Next base: position 8,387,180 of record NC_052134.2, read on the forward strand.
TTATCTCCAATACAATGGATCTAAAACAATTTTGTGTTTTAATTTTTACACTATTTCTAAATGGTTAAAATACTGTTCAAGTTAAACCGGATACTTTTCAGCCCATGCGTTATGTTCACCACTTATTCTTAAATGGATTGCCGCCTCTACCATACTTAAATAAAATGAATGCTTTTGGTGCTTAAAGATGTATGTAAATAATTACTAAAATCTTTGGAATGAAAGATCCCATAATTTTGGAAAAGAAATAATGTAGATTCGCTGTATATAAAATAGAATAAAAAATAAAAAGATAAACACCCCTTAGTATAATTAAGAAAAAGGAACACAAATGATGGAAATCCATATCGCACATCCATGCTTCTAAGACCAATATAATGACCCCAGTGCTGTAAGATCCATTTGAGGGATTGCTCCAATACAATACATAAATAAATCTACATCTTGATTCTGACAAAGGAATGAATGCACTGTAGTGCTTACCAAGTAGGATTATAAATTTAGTAATTTATGTTCCCTTTTATTAAGATGACCAAGGGAGATATCTCCATTTAATTAATTTTTTCTATAATTTTTTATCACTTCTAAAATTATGAAATCATTGATTACTTCCGTGGAAGTCAAATCAGTTGGCATTAATATTATCTACTGATAATAACTAAATATTTGCTCATCCTGGGTGTATATTCACTCTTAAATGAGTGAGGGATTTGTATGGTAGTGTTTCAGTATATATATATAGTAGCTCTGGGTTGCCATCGGAAGTATTTAAAGGTATTCTCTCCTCCTTTAGCGAGTAGATTTTAATCAGTGTACAATGTGACTCATTCTATAACACATTCACACATGTTACTTCAATCTTAAAAGATAAACAGTTTAATTATATGTCACTGTTTGCAATGATTAAGTGTTGATTAATTAATAATTGATTCATTATGTTATAAGGATGCTTCACCAGTTAACTCAAACCTCTATTAGAACAAACATCATTACTACCGTCCAATAACTAACAAAATAAATAAATTAGGAAGAAAAAAGGCTTGAAGAAGTTAATAAATCAATCATCAATGATTGATATTCATTGGATAATCTGAATCAATCAATTATTTAAAGGTAAAGTCTTGATCAAAACTCCTGTATCCCAATGTTGTCTCTGACTATAATTATCATCAAGTATATTAATTATTTTCCTTCTGTAAAATGGTATTCAGCAATAAGGTTTTCTGCAAAATTGTCACAGAACCATTTAATATATATATTTTTTTATTTATGTTGCAAAACAGGATGTGTAGAAGTTAAAAATAAATGTATTAATTTGAATCGTGCATGCAAAGTTCAGATTCGAAAAGGAATATTATTTATTTATATTTAAAGTATAGCAAAGAAAAAAATAAAGCCCTTCAACTACAAATTATTTGTTTCTCCCTTTTTGGATATTCTTTCGACCAGTTTCAGTATTTTTTATTCTGAAGAATCTGAACTTGTTCTTCAACCAAAGAATACCAAACCTCAAATTTCCTCCATGGCAGCTGTACCTTTACAATTTGACCTTTATTTTCGAAACTACTCCAAAAACTTGTCATCTCTGCATTGTTTTTTGTAGTTTTGATTTAAATTTTGTTAATTAATGAACTTATCTCCCTAGGTAAATACAGAATAGTATGAATGACGTAGCTCCTACAAAGTATCATACATTTTTAAATATATATTTTTTTTTCGTCTCAAAAGAAAAGGTTGAGACATGGCATCAAGAGTTTTATGTGTTATATGAACTAGAACAAATTAAACAGTTAATCGTTATATTTGATAGTCTAAATATGGGTTAGTTATATTTGTATCTTTACATTTTTATTTTTTGCTCAATATCAGATTAAAAATTCCTTCCACCCAACGTAATTTGTGTGTACATAGTTTTCCACCTAAGTATATGCAAAAAACATTTTGTAGAAATATTAATTTTTTCCACTAATATCTGAACAATTCTACAATAGCTGTCTTTTGAAGAAACTTTTTTTTATATATGTAATCCAATAGTTGTGAAACAAATATTGATGTAATTTCATAGAATTTTATAATTGATCAAACTTGAATAATTGATAAGTTACAAGTTTATTGATATCTTCAAAATGGATGCTAATGTCAAACATGTACATATACGACTATAGTAAGTGTAGAATCTGGCTTTATCTTTTATTCTTAAGAAAATGTTAAATGGAACCATGCATGATCTAACAAGTTGACTTTAATCGATAGATTTACTTTCGTGAGTGTACATATGTCCAAAGGTGGTCAGAAAACTTTCTGACCTCATTGCAAAGATGGTATCACTTTTAAATAAAAGATAGGCACAGCTATGTAGTATCTGTTGACAGTAACTTCCACAAGTTTCTGCCACTTTAGACTTTGTAGTTGTTGTGTAACAGTCGTTTGAGTGAGTCAATGTGAGTGTGTTCTCCTAGCATTGTTAGGAGTTAACTTTCAAAAGGATTTATAGTTAACTTTCAAAAGGATTTATAGTTAACTTTCTAAAAGGAAAATGTTAAATTTGATTATACATTACTTATTATAGCTATGTGAGGTTTTTGGTATGCTATAAAAAAAAAACCTTCCTGCCAAATTTGTAACCCAAGTGGAGAAACGAAGTGAATTAAGGGGAGGTAAATGTAAAATCCGCTATGGGAAAAAAACAATGAAATAACGTTGAGAAATATAAAAAGGGGGACTTACTACAGAAATTGACTTCCCTCAATGTCTGTACGATTGTGGAGTGAGAAAACGTGTGGGCTATCAATATTTAATTATATTCGATCTTTAATTTCATACATCCTCCTCAATTACTCCGTGTATTGAAACATTAGTAAATTATGTTTCCACAAATAAATTATATTTGTCTCCCATAGTAATTTTATTTATTTCATAATAACCTATTTCTGCTTACAGTTGATGTTTAGAAATCTGTAAAGATTATAGGAAAAAATATTAGTAGCCAAAACAGATGTGAGAACGTTTACCTTATACTCTAATTAATCATTTATTTATCTAGTAGCCAAACTTGAAGGAGTTTTCTTAGGTGGACTAGTGTTGAGTAGTATAGCAAGAATAACCTACTATATAGATAAGACTACATCTTTCTTTTAGATACAATAAGAGAGAATATTAAATATTTTTCTTTAGGGGTTCGATTATATTTGTTCAAATTTATTGTCTTTTTGTCTACAAATATTAGCTATATAATATTGAATTTGTATTCAGTTTCTTATCTTTTCTATAAAAATATAAACTTTGAGTATTAGTCCAGTTGTTCAAACTTTATTGAAAAGGTAATTTAAGTTAATACTGATCGGTAAAAAATCTTATGATTAAATGATAATCTTGTTTAGCATAAGAGTTGCACTTTTGCTATTAAAAAAAAATACTGTCTTCCTTTGAATTGTCAGAGTAACTTAAGTTACACATTGGAGAACGACATGAATCAGCCATTGTTGTCAATTAATTACGAATATTTAATTCCAATCCAATAGGAAATAAAAATTAAATAAACAATTTTAATTCACGTTAAACCCAACTCTTCTTTCCTACCAAGAGCTTTAAGCTAGAAATCGTCAGTAGTAATATTTTTTGACTCACAACCGTCTGCAGCAAATATTATTAGTAAATCCTCCTTTTTATTTCCTGTAACGGCATCTGGTGTATCATCAAAAGCGACATCTAGTGAGGGAAAAGATCTCACGTCGACTTGTAATCTCCTCAACCTAAGAGAAGCTTTTTACAATTTTGTGTTTTTGTTTGGTGTAAATTAAGATGTATTAATACCCTATTGAATGCATAAATACGTAGATTCAGCTGAAGAAACTGTTGTGGAGAGAATAAATTGAATTATTGTGGTTCCTAAAAAAGAGAGTCGTGAATATCATTAGTAATAAGTTATGTAGGACGTCACTGGTATAAGAATTATGATGGCAAAAGCCTGATGTGGCTAATAATTAAATTTGAATAAAAAATTATCAAATTTATTATAATTAATTATGAATTATAATTTTCAATTTATAGTTATATATTCACATATAATGAAGTAATATTTATCAATTAAGACCAATTTTTAAGATCATAAAAGGTTTTAATTTAGATGAAATTATGGAATTCTTGAAAACCTATAATAATTATACTTAATTTTAATTCCCCCCTGAGTGGAGTATAAAAGGAGTGATTGGTTGAAAAAAAGAGTCAAAGTCTTGTCTTACTCCATTTGTTCAAGAGGACATATAAATAAACAATTGCTAAGCTACATATGTGATTATTCTGTTTGTCTAGAATGCCATGGTAAAATATTTTTTTAAGAGGTTCCCTTATGAGTAGTTAACATCTCGTTTGGATGGAATTTACTCTTTTGACGTGTATGAATAATCTATTCCTTAATTGATTGAAAGGAAAACTTATCCAGAGGGAATCTTTCTAAATTATTATTGATTCGATGGAAAATATTATGGATAGAAATTACTGGAGATTGAATGCTCATATCAACATTATTCCTTAGTAATGAATAACAAAGTAATAGAAAAATTATATATTTGTATGAACTTGTACGAAAATATGAATATGATATTCATTTACCTTATTGTTGGTATCCTTTGTTATTTTTTCATTTGAAGGAATTTGAATTTTTTATGTATTAACCATGAAAGAAGGTATCTTTTGGAATAAACAATACTACTATGTATCCTCCATTCAGCTGCTATCGTCAGTTATTTTTTACAGATTTAAAAAAGATGATTAAAATAATTACCACGTGATCAATATTTGTCTAAAGTGGTGAATACGTTGTACTTTTTTTCCGTTTGCTAGAGGTGCTGAATATTCTTTTACAGCTCAGTACACATCCTCGGTAAATTTACCCTTTTAGTGGAATTAACAAAGTACATTCTACGAACAAGATCAAAAGATTGGATACATCATCAGGCAAAATAAAATAACACTATATGTGGTAGAAAGGTGGCTAATTAATCTAAACACTCGCCCCTTTGCCTGATTGATATTTAAAATGCACTTGGCCAGACATAATTGCAATTGCTTTTGCGAGAAGGTGAATGTTAAATTCTTCCAATATCTAGTGATCATGTGACAAGAAACAAATTCAAGCTAACAGACACGTTTTGTCGTTTGGTTTATTCCTTTGGTCAAAAAATACCAAAGTATGCCAACATTTCACATAGTAACCTAAAACTTTTCTAAAAGTTTTTATTTTATTTTCAAAATATAGGTTATCAGAGAGACCAAAAAAATAATCATGAGGAAGCCTATTTATATGTTGATTAGTTGTTTTGAGACTTTTTATTTTTTTGTAATTTGTGCGTTCATAGTTAAATATAGAACTATTTTAGCCTGTTCTGGTCTTTTAAATACTTGACTAATGTATTTTTTTGTTTTTTAAATTGATTCTTCAACGACCTATTTAAAAATTAAATCATTTTTAGTGTCATAAAAATTAATATGTTACTTGCATTATTTTATTAATAATTATACGTCTCAAATATCAGCAGTTTTTTTTATTGAATATGCCTTTTTTCTAAAGACCTCGTTCAAAATTAGAATATTTATATTAGAAATATTTAATCAGTAATTTCTCAAGAATTAATATTTAAAAAAAAAAAAGATATTCACACCTAATCTAAAATTAATTAGTTCATCAAGAACAATAATTATTTATACAATCTGTTGGTAAGTAAGCATTCCTTTGGTAAAATATTTTGGAGTCTATTTTAAAACTGCATAGTTACTTGATCTCAGAAATTTTATCAATTGATAACTCATTTTTTATAACTAACGTGTTGATGTAAAGCTCAACCAGACTCTAAAATACACACTGGCTCATTATTGTCACATTTAAAAAATTTCATGCTGATATTATTAATAATTTATTCTTAAGAAGATACCATTCAAGTATTGAGTAACGTTGTACGAGTGTGCATATAAAAAAATTGAAAATACCACTGATGATTTCTTGAGGAGTTATCTTTTATATTCTTTAAAAATAGTTCATATGTTTCTCGACTCTTAATAAATCCGGACAATGCCGGGAACCACTGCTAATTTGATAATATTAAAATGGAGGATTTTTTTTTTTCTGTATTTCTTTATATGACGGATAATAAAAGTATTCGTCAATAACAAGGTTAATTTCTTTCAATTCATGTTAAATAATGACTAATAAAATTAATGACAAATATTAATGATGGTTAAAAGTATAAAGGATCTTTCTTTTGAAGGTTGATTACACTAATTGTATAATCATTAGTGATTTTCATTTTGATTTATAGATTCTACGTATATTTAAGTTTTATTTGCAAATTAACAATGATTTCAAATTTGATTTAAATCCCATAAATTAAATTTCACATGATGGTTCCTAAATAATTTGTCCTTTGTCATATACTCTAAAACTTCTGAACGGATGAAGCTTATTGTGGAAATACAACTTCTTTGAGACACTTTACTTGATATAAGTTAATTGTTTTTTACCCCAAGTGCCAAGGCGTCTGTAAAATCAAGTTTTTTTGTCATTTTTTCCCAAAGGATGGGATTGAGGGGATGTAACCTCCTCTCAAATTATAGAATTTTTACTTTTTACTATAACTTTTTTCCCCAGAAACAATAATTTTTTGTGAACAGCTAAAGGTTTTTGAAATTGTTTCCGAAAATTTAACATTTGAAATTTGGTTTTTGAATTTTCTGTGTGAATAGCTATAGATTCTTTTTTTTTTTATATTTTTTATTTTGTTTCAATCCAAAAACCAAGATGTCCCTGCTTCTACTCTCACATATTGCCGATGCCAGGGGGAAGGGGTAAATGGGATATTCGATCATTTACGTAATATCTTGAAAAAAAAAATTGGAGTCACTTCCAAAAAATTATTATTTCATATATGATTAAAAAAATAGAAAACCTTAGTTAAATTGACCTTATTGTAAAAAAAAACCAACAAATTCGATGAAACATTGACTCAATTTATTTTTAAGATCGAAAACAAGGCTTGGCTGTAAGAGGCTGTAAAAGCCTTTTTGATGTTGTAGGAAGTCTGGATGGATCAATGGTCTCTGCAGTCTTTTTATCACTGGCACCGGCTTGGAGGAGATCGGTCAGGCGCTACCTTTTTTGTCGTTGCTCCCACATTTGTAAACTTAAAACATTAAGTGAATAAAAACAAAACTGTTTATTATTGTTTCAGCTCTCCCTTGGTAGCCTATTGAAACTTAATAATTAAATACTACTACACTATTTACTTACAAACATATGTATGCTTTTGTTTCTGAAGAAACAAAGAGAAGAAACAATGAAAAGATTTTTCAATTTTTGAACTGTTGTAATGTATATAATGATTGTGGCAAAGCAACTTAAATATTGAAAAACGATAATTGATATTGCTTCCCTCTTTCTATAAATATTTATACATAGATATTATAACATATTTAATGTACATACGTTCATTTTTATATGTACATAAATACTTTTAATATCAAAAATGGCCATATATATGTGAAATATGTGTGCTGTAAATATGATTGCTTTTGATACATTTAATTATAAGTAGGGTAGATAGGAAATAATTGCAATAAACTCTTTTCCTATTTATTTAAAAAGCGATGGTGTTAAAACTTTATTTATAATTATGTACTTTAATACCAGTCATTACGGAAAAAATCAATACTTTTTCACAACTTTTCTTCGAAATATTAGATAATAACTTTTTTCATATATGGCATTATCTTCCTAACATAAAAATATATCTAAAGTGTATTAGCTAGTGAGCTGTCGAAGTGTCAGCTTCTACTATCCTTATTAGTGTACGAAATTTAATAATCCAATGGTATTTTTTATTGTAACATACGTAGAAGTGTTATTAAGTGAATTGAATTAAGACCACGTTGTGAAATAAATATCTTAAAAAGTCAAAAGAACTTCAGAGGGGGCACCCTAACTGTCAGTAGCATGTGATTACAATTGTATCTTTGTTATTTTTGGTTATGAGAATTCATTATGAAACCAAACGATTGCTGAAACAAAGATGAACAAGTTTGGTTTTATTCTATGTCCCTAAGTGTTAAAATTGTGTATCAAAAACAAAAAAGGCAACCAACACGTGACCTATCTTCTCTGTCCAGTGTCTATGCTGATAATGCTGCAGCAATTGCTGGAATTTCCACACAAACTGCCCATAATAAAAAGTTAATTACAGCGCCATACAGCCAAGAAGAATTAAAAATTATACAGCTGACTTCAGGCCTACCTCCGTATATCCTTCTTCCATCCATGATCGTAACCCCCTAGACTTTGCTGTTTAAAGTGACTTGGAAAAGAATGCATTCAGCACCTCTCATGCTTATTTGGATTAACTCCAAGCTCCCATTTTGATAGCGTGGTACGCCATGGGCACGGTCATAATCATTTGAGCTGTAGATGTATTTGCCGGCGTGTAGATGTTCTTATTTTTTTGTGAAGAAAGACATATTAAATAAAAAATATAGATAAATTTTGTATGTAAACATGCCACAAATTTGTTTTGGGATTTTTTTATTCAATAAAAATAACGATAAGTTCTAGCTTACCAATTTGTAATGTTATTGCCATGTGTACAATTAAGAACATTTATTGATTAACAATTACATCCTTGAAAAAAATCGGCTATCTACCAAATGATTTCGATCCTTTGATCTATTTAATTTTGTTGAAAAGGTTGCATGAAAAATAAAACTATTTTTTTAAAGAGTATTGTTGGTTTATAATAATCTACTCGGTTTTTAATTGTTTTTGCTGTAACTGATGTCCTTCAAATTATTGATTAGTTTACTATAAGTTTTTTTTTAATTATATGAAAGTTAAAATGATTCAGTTATAAAGAATTGAAGTAATTTCAATGTTTTGAACAAAGGGGTTAATTACAGAAATTGAATTTATTTTCATTTATGCATAGACATCATGGATTACTGATTTAGAATTCGTCATTCCGCTCTTGATTCTGCGTTACTAAAAATCTTTAGTAAAAAGTAAACCTCGTCGGCTTTTTGCAAAATTTACCAAAATATCGAACTCTTTTTTCAGGACATTTTCTTTATGTATTGGAATCGTAATCTGATGACATCGGGATTACTGAATTATTCTCTTCAGTTTTACTGAGTATCGCATCTACTTTGAAAGCATTTGAAGAATTGGGACCATGACTTAGTCAACTTCTGTTTTCCTGGCTTTCAGGCTTTCCTCTACTTATGAACCACAAATTTGTACTATAGGGTTGACATTATCTAGTGGGACACATTTTTTCAATATGTGAGCCCTCAGCTCTTTTACTTGCCTCAATAAGACACTTTAATTCCTTGCAGACTTTAATAATATAGTCAGACTCGACCTTTCTAATAAAGCCTCTATAACTGGATACTTCTATGAGGAATAGCATATATCATATCACCAAGAGGAGCCTAGATAGAAAAGTTGAAGGAGTTCGCGTCTTGAGAGGATGGTGGCTGCATTTTGAGGTCCAAAAAGTCAGGAAAGTTGTCTTTCAGAAAAGCCTGGGTCTTTGTGATGCAATGACACGCAGCTCCGTCTTGAGTGAAAACAACGTTGTTCCTGAACCTTTATCTGTCCCAAGGTAGCTCCAATTTATCTTACGATAAAATAGAGCTGAAGCTGAGATATTGGTTCGGTTGTGATGTAGTGACTGTTCTTATTGACAGTGGCATCAACGGTAAAAAAAAGTCATCAGAAAAGGGATAATAATTGCTCTAATTTTTGTTGGCCTTGAGAAAATTTAAAATCTTATAAGTTTTTTCCAACTGTCTCATCTTGCTCTATTCAGAGATAAAATGTCATGGTGTCCTCTTCCTTGATTTTGCAACAATATAATTTTGGATTGAAAATAATAAAATGTGTGCCACTAGAATAAATTACCCTTGTACTTGTGTTACTTTTTAGGACAACAGTACAGTAAGGATACTGAAGTTTAAGTACTGTTTTAACAGAAGGAGCAAGTTTTGTTGATGAATTAGAGATGGTTGTAAAATTCTATAGCTCTGTTTTGTTCTGATAAATATATTTCTAAAAATAATGTTGGCATTAACTGTTTTTTGGAAAGACCTAGTATAGTGAACCAAGAATTACATGCATGTTTTTTAGTAAAACAGGACACTGAAGAAGATTATGATAGTGAATTTTTTCGTTCATTTATATTGATCATGAGCTCTAATATGTAAATAATCTCAGTTTACTTTTATATGTTTAAATTGATAATCCAACATCTTGATTGAAATGTTTATTTATTTCTCAAAATATTATTTGATCTATTTTTTTTTTTCTTAATTTTGAACACTAACTCGAAGTTTTTGAACTGTTTTAAACGTATTGGCTACAGGGAGAGTTGCAACGAGTTGCATTCAAAGACATTTTAAGGAAAAACTAATTACTAATATAATCTCTAAACAGATTGAATCGATACTACATGTAAGTAAATATGTTATGTTAAATTTTGATTTCTCTAAGTCAAACCATGCCGCAGTAATTTAGGTATGCTCAAAAAGTGTAACAACCCTGTCCAATCTTCCCTAATATTAATTGAAAAATTGTAGATTCACAATCAATATTTTTTTTTGCCATTTATTTGAATGTCACAAAATATTTCTTAATATGTGTTTTTTAACATTTTAAAAAGACAAATGAATTACAACAAAGTGATATCAAAACTGTGGTGTCTCTGTGATAAAATGAGGCAAGACATTGCAAATTTTTTTAGAATTTGTCTAACATCAGTTACTTCATTTGCCCTTAAAGGCGCATTCAATGACAAATCAGCATAAATTACCTTGATATCAGAACAAAACAGATTTTGATTTGTTTGATTCTATCTATTTATGAAGAAAGAACATGTGCCAATTTTTCGCAAAATAACAGTAAAAATTTGACATTTATATCAGCCGTCGAAAAATGACTCTCCGAAATCAAATAAAGATATTATCAATTTATTGTCATTATTTAAATTTATTTTTTATCTATAAAATTCGTTTTGGAGTGATTTTTAATTACGTTTTAGGATTGATCCCCCTTTAGAAAAATGAGATATATATATTTTTAAAGATTTTTTCTGAACTAATTAAATTGAGAATAAAAGAAAAAACACTCCATTAAAGCTAATATTTACCTGCACAAATTTTGGCTGTTGTTTGGTTTTGATAGATCGAAAAAAATTGGCACATGTTATTATCTTTGAAAAACACTACAGTTCAAAAAATCATATTTGTTTTAATAGTAGGTTGACGTTTCTTTGTCAAAGTAATAATGAATGTACAATAAGCTAATTGAATTATTTTGTACTCAGCATATTTTTTCCAGATTCCTAAATAAGTAAATCTAATTTAACATTTTTACTTAAGCTTTACAAAAGCGACTCTAACACTGTGTTACATCGTTAATACACACAAAAAAAGTATTTTGTTGACAGCTGACGATGTTTGAGCTTATTTTCTCCTAATAAATCTTTTGAACTTTGATGGGTTGAGCTATAATTAGTTTTTATTAAACAATTATTTAATAATAATTGCATAATTGTGAAGAATTGACAAACTACCACCTGAGCTTAGACTTTTTTTATGTTTCTTTCCGAAGGAAAAGTTACATGATACAATAAAAACAACATGGCCTAAGGAAACAGGCAACAAGAGTACTGACATAGAAAAATTTTTACGGTGATACGTTTCTTTATATCACAGTTTTATTCTCGTTACAAAAGTCATATCCCTACTTCTTTTTTCATCGAAGTTGCGTGAATGGATGAAAATAATTTAAGTATGTTTTTAAGCGCTTAATTTGTTTGTTGTATCTTTCCTTGAAGTCTATTTAACCTTTACGAGGCATCAAATTGCTTATAATGTTATACATTGATATATTATTATTTTTACTATATAAAAAAACTAGCAAACAAGACCTAATCAAAGAACAAACATGATTGGATTATAAAGATCATTTTTCAACGACAACTAATACTTACAAAGACATCAAGTCGTTAGACAAATAATTGGTTATCTTTCATGGATTGAAGAAACTTTTACATAATTTGATTTACTATTATCCAATTTATAAACGGTCTTAGTAGTTTCCATGGGTTAAACTGTCATAAATATTATTACTAGAGTTGTAGAAAATATTACATACATTGTGTGCAATACTTTTTGTACTGGGTGGTACAGATAAATTGGGAAAAATTTATACAGGCTTTTTACGAACGAAGTAGATGAGGAAGAACCGTGTTTATTTACAATTATTAACGAGATACGCCTCTCTTGATAACCTCGGCCACATGGCGTCGTAAACATTTGTTGGCCCAGGTGACCTTGTGCGTACCCAGCATTGTCAATTTACTTGTTCTGGTGTTGTACTTTTAGCTAACATTCCCTGGATGAATGGAGTAGACTATGAAGAAATTACACGTTCCAACAAGACAGAGCACCGGGCCACTAGGTCAAATAACCGTAGAATGTCTTGGCCACGAAATCTCCTCAATTTTGGAGCCTATGTCTTTGTCCTGCAAACAGCCTGGACCTAAACCCATGCGATGTAGTGTAGAAGTACAATATTCGTGCAATGGCAATTCCATATTTGTTCGAGGTTGCGTGGGCCTCCCAAACCTTCTGTGCCATATTACCAAGCTTATCAATAGAGCCAATGTCCTGTTGTTGATATTTTGGCTACTTTTATAGAAAACAATTGAAATTTATACCATGCTCATCACATATTACTGATGCCATAACTTTGCCAACTGTATGTTGCGTCTTTTTACACTTTGGATTATGTTCATTGCAAAGAAGTTGTTAAGGTTGAATTTTGCTAAAAATTGCTAGTAAACATAAAAACGTTGTTGCTTTCGATCGATTGTGAATTCGTGCGGCAACCCCTTTGCACATAGCTTTTGTATATTTTAATATTCATGTACGATATACGTTTCTTGGATATCTGTAGAGTCTCAGCTTTGTCGTTTAACTTCCCTTTACAACCATACAAAATTATTCTTTTGAATTTTTTGATGTTTTTGTCAGCCACTGCCTTTACTAGACTGCCAACTTCGTGCATTGTCTTTAACACTCCTTTTACCTAGTATACATTTAGCATTCATTATTCAAGGATTGATTTAGGGAGTACAAAGTCCGAATAAAGTTTATTAAGCCAAACCATGGCTTCAGCACCATTTGTTTCACCCTATACTCATGCTTCATAAACACAATTACAAAAGTTTATCCACTCACAATGCTATATGTGACTAGCTTTTTATTTACTCCCAACCTCGACTATCAAAAGGAAAGGAAAAATTCGAAAAACATATTGTGACTAGACTTGAGTATTTTTCTTGTAACTAAATGTTAATTATTATCTCGATAATAATTATTATTTAAGTATTATATACATTGAATTGACAATCTCATGAATGACAGAGTATGAAATTAAACGAATTTTACACAAAGATTGATATAAATTAATATAAAATTCAAATCCTTAGTAATAACTTTGTTGAGTGCATACACGAGTAAACTTATGAGAGGGAATGAAAACAGCTTAAAATTAAATACACTTAATCATAGCTTATTTCAAAGTGAAATTTATTATTTCTGAACGCTGATAAACTTGTACAGGGAACGTTTAAAGGTGTATACTATGTAAAAATCATGTGATGTAATGCTAGTGGCGCCATCTATATGTAAGCGTACAAACTTTTTTAGCAATCTAATATATAATCGCACTTTGTCTTTAAAACAAGCCTTATAGTTAAGGTGTTTTTTGTAGATATTTCTAGGTAATTGAGTTATATATGTAGTTTGAATATGTGTACACAATGAATTTAAAAAGTACCTTATTTTTGCAAAAGATGCTGGCTCCAACTCACCTCATTAAAGAATATTCGAATGCAAATGATTTGAAAATTAAAGAGGCCAAATTTTTGGCAACGATCTTCCTATTGAGATAATATAAAAAATATAAATCACTTTGTTACAGTCGTATATAAACCTTAAATCGATCGATATCTGTTTCTACTTATTATGCATATAATTATTATAAATAGTTTCAACCAAAATACATGTATATGTATTGGGATTGTTTTTTGATATAATTCAATTCAAGATATATTTATAGCCTAGTGATTAGAAAGAGATTAAGCTAGTTGAGTCATATAATAAATTGCATAAAACTCTCGAAGAAAATGTTTATGTTACATTATTGACTTTTGTAAAATATTTATATGTAACTGATAATTTTATAATACATAGAGCATTATTCCATGTGAAATCAATAAAAAAACGACCATTTTAACAGCACCATTTACAATTTTTTCTAATTAGGCACATTTTTTTAATATTTAAAACTCAAAAACCCACAATTTTATACTTTTTTTGGTATCCAGTTCAGGATTTTAAAGCTTCTAGAGTGTTGGCTTCGACGCCACCTACCTTATTTTTGTATTACTATATTTTGAATACTTTTAAAGGTATGGATCTAGTTTTAAAACCATTAAATAGATAAATATATTTTTCTTTTGTTGTATTTTAATGTATAAGCCAACAAAATGAGTTTTTACCATTACAGTCACGAGGTCAATATTTTGACCAAAAAAAAAAACATGTCCATTTTAAATTTCACTCAAATTTTTATGTATTAATTTTTGGTATATCATAAACACATTCCAACCAAAACGTGGACAGAATGAATGATTTTAGAAAAATGTCAATAGTTGAAAATGTCGGCTTAGGTAGAGGAAAACTCTGAATATATGGGTAATTCTAAACTAAGTAAATCCGTTAAAAACACTAACCTTGATTTTTTTCAATTTAGGTACATATTTTAATCTTAGTTAAAAACTCAAAAATCCAAAATTTAGCTTTTTATGTGCTCGGGTTCAAGATTAAAAAGATGTTCAGGTTTGGCCTCAACGCCAGTTACCCTAATTTTAAGCCTTCGAAGATATTTACCTAGATGAAAAACCATTGAATAGATGGTTGTTTTATTCTTTTATCGTATAAGCCAACAAAATGAGTTTTCACCCATAAGGTCACGAGGTCAATATTTGACCTTAGAAAAATAAAATATGTCAATTTTTAATTTTACGCAAATTTGTATATGTTATAGATTTTAATATATCATAAATATCTACAATAAGTTTTGAGAGATGCATATGATTCCACTTACTTATTACAAGCTAAAAACCAAAGATATATTTTGCAAAATCTCGAGTATAATATTTGGTAAATATATTCAGAAATTTGCTCCACCTAAGCAAACATTTTCATTTTTAGTCTTTACCAAAAATAACAAAAATGATGGGTTAATTTCATTAATTTATATATTTAGGCAAAATATCCTTCAGGCAGAATGGCTTTAAAGTAAAATAACCTAATCGAATAACTTAAGGCAAAATTACCTAGCACCTAATTAACTATGCTATGAATTTACACTTTTAACTGAATTAGCAAGGTAAACTTAGAGCAGGAAAGAAAAAGTTACATACGTCAGAAAAATAATCTAGCGACGTCATCTGTAATATCATAAAAAGTGACATTTTGCGTGGAGAAAAATATATTACTACAAATATAAAGAAATCCTCAATCTGCCATAAATTGCCAAGGGCATCTGCAAGTGGCGGGCTTGTAGGCTATTCCCTAAAGTATTTTTGCTTTAAAATTGAAAATCCTCCCCTTGCCATATAATCCTACGGACGCCCCTGATTGTGTACCACCATAAAAAAACTGAATATGCTATAGTGGAGAAGTATTCTAAACAGAAACAAAGGAAAGAGACGACATGCACATCAAAGGACGAAAAAAATATCAGGCTAAATTATGATTGGTTTGTAATATTTTGTTTCGTATAATTAATAAGGATTATTTTTCTTTTGTAGATAAATATCATTGTTTCTCTCGGTCCAAAAAAAAGTGATTTTTCTTGTCATTTTTAGATCGAAAGTGTGGCAATGAGTGAAAATATAATATTTGATTTGAAACTGATTCATTAGTATTTTAACCGGCATATCGTTTCTCTTATTTGTGAATGAGAACGTACACAATTAAATTCAATAGAATAACTTCTCCTGAGGACGTTGTCCATAAGCTATGGCCATTCCATGAGCTGCCCACAGGTAAATTTAACGGTTTATGTACTATTTTGTTTGTGAGCTTAATTTAATTACTTATGATAATTAGTCAATACTTATTAATTAAAATACATTTTTCATAACGGTATAGTGTAGTGCAACGTATTTTAATAATAGATCAACTTCGACTAAAAAGTATTTTGTCTTATCCCCCAAGAAAATGTTTAATTTTCCAAAAAAACATCAATCAAAGAGGTTGTGGATCAATGTCATCAATGCCATTTCTTTTTCACTTTCATTGGCATCTCCACGTTTGGTAATACATTTTTTGGGTTGGAGTTTTTTGATGATCATTTCGTGTATACGACTTGCTGCATTTTTATTTTTATTATGTTGACTTTACCTTCTTCATTTCCAGTGAAGTAACCCAAGATCTACTTCTTACCAATATGTGCTCCGAAAGTATTCGAATATTTATCCATTACTTATTGGTATATTTCTTTTAGTACTCTGCAGTTCAAAAAAATATGGTCTGTTGTCTCCTTCATTTCCGTGCAGAAAGTACAGAGGCTATTCTGGCCATCAAAGAACTTAGATCGTACTTCCAGAGTTGCAGACAACAAGCAGTATTTAAACAATTTATCTGAGGATGGGAGCAATCTGTTTTTTATTACTCGGACACTTCCAGATGCCTCTTTTGTGGTGATTCATCGTCGTAGCAAGTAAGATCTAAAGGGATCTAGCGTATTTGTCTGGAACGTCCTTCTAATTTATGCATGATCTCATTCGGAATGGAACTATTGGCCTTTTGGGCCAAGAAAGATTTCCAAGTATTTTCTTAATGGAAAGTTGCACCATTTGGTTTATCAGTAAGGTTTGTGAATAAATTTAGAAAGTGTAGTTATTCAATTAGTTCTTTCATGAGACACCAACCACTTTTTGATTTATAACTCAATCACCTATCTAGTCTCCTTGAGCTCCAAAAATGTTTTTTTTTTGTTTTTAGGGTACTGCATAACCCCCCTTATATGACCCTCTCCTGAAAATCGGCACCCCATCTTAGCCTGACCATGTTCAAAAGAGGCACCCATGTCAAATTTTAGCTTCCTAGGCACCTGTAAAGGACACACAAAAAACTCTATTATATAAATATACAGATTTAGAAATCAATCATAAATTTTGTCCTGTTCATTAATAAAAGCAAATTATTTCTTCTGTTCTATAATTATTACCTATAATCTTTTCGTTGGTTTCTTAAGATTATTCTCAGTATATTAAATATTTTTATCTTTTTCAAAATGAATTATAATAAAATAGGTAATTGAAATATAACTTGAAAAAAGGATTTTTTATGGGTAAGTTTTAAATATTTCTAATGATTACTTATTTAAAAAACAATACTTGAAGTAGTTAAATTTTATATGTAAATGGTTTTTTGAACACATATAAATTTTTCACATATAACAACATATTATTCTTCAAATGTTCTATAAAAGCATTGGTGATAACATGTAAATGAACATATGTTTAAATATTTACAAAAGTCATTAACTAGCTATGTTTAGTTTAAATTACATAATAAATTATAAAATACAATGTTGATGATCATGTTATTATTAGTAAGAATGAGAAATGTATTAATATTTTTAAGAAAAAAAAAAAAAAACTTCTAGAAGCTCAATACAAAAAGTTACAACATACTCTTTCTTAATTTTAGAAATATACATTTTTATTTTTAATAACTAGATGTAAGAATATTTTAAGATTAGGAAAACTTTACAAACTATTGTGTCCACGCTGGACTGCATTTAGGATCTAATGTTTCCTTTTTGAGAGGATATGGAATTTTTTTGACAAAACATTTAAAACTAAACAATTTTTTTTGCATAATGTAACGTAAAATATTTTGTAAGATCTAAAATACATTGATTGATTTAAGACTAAAAGGAGCTGTAGTGTCACAGTTTTAGAGCCACGATTCTGGTTAAAAGAAAATGAATTGTTCTCACATTTATGTATTATTGTGGATGTTGGAAGCCATGGATATAATACTTATCGCATATAAATAAGGCATTTCACTATCGAAATTAAAATCTTGATATCACCATCTCTTAGGTATCCTAAGATTGTTTGCTTCAGGCAGACATTTAGCATTTGAAAAATAAAATTTACCTACATGTAATAGTCACGTACGTCTTCTAGAGGAAAATCTCTTTTTTGAAAAATGAATATTTTCTAAACTTTGATTACATTTAAGACAGTTTTCTGTTTGTATTTATCTTCATCATTTTAGTAGTAAACAATGGTTTAATAAGGGGAAAAAAGTAAACACAAGACTAAGTTTATTATTATTCAAAGCAGAATAAATAAAAAACTTTTATATATCATCATACTCTTACCAACAACAAATGTACATATTCTCAATTAAATATCAAAACTTTTCCTATTGTTCATTTCTTCAGGGTTATCAACATATCAATTTCATATTTCAATGGCAATTTTTGTATTTATGGAATTTTACAGCGATGCAAACATGTTGCATCATATTAATGTTAATTAAAAATCAAGGGTATGTTCCAAGTAAAGAAATAATTTATATTTTTTAAAGCCCTTTTGGATGCATCGTTGACTTTATTAGAGGAAACTTCAGATAGTTGCAACATTTTTTATTTTTAGCTGAATTACTCTTGGACACAGCCACGCCAAAATATAAAACAAGATATCAACATATTTTACTATTACATCAATCTATTATGTTAAGTAAAAAGTTCTGAGCGTTTTTCACTAGATGTAAAAAATATGATAACACATGATTTCAACATTTTTTCTAATCTCAGTATTCGTAATGGTTCTTTTTATATCTGATATAAAGGGCCTCATCAATTTCTCCAGCTCTTCCAAACTGTTAAATTATTAACTCTCAACCCTTTTATTACGTTAAGACGTATATCTTTTCTTTTTCTTTTTTTTTTGGGGGGGGGGGAGAGAAGCAATTAATTTCCCAGAATATTTAGGTGTAGGACTTATATTAAAACATTTTCTACAAGGCCATGGCCGGTTAGGAATAACCTAGTTTAACAATAATAATGTGACATAATATTACTCACTACTTCTTCTCAGCAAATGAACAACAAAAGTTTCATCTGGTATAAATTATTTCATAGGTGTTGAATTATAATCAATCAATCTTCTCCTACTATGTACATAACTTTTAATTTATACCCATTCCAATTTTGTATTCATAATAGAAATTATTTATTGTTTGATATGTGTTGAAAGCATTTTGTTTTAATAATAACAAAAATAAAAAATTCCAAAAGTGACACCCACATATTCAATGGGGATAATTCCTTTTTTGATAGAGAATGAATCAAACATATTTATTGCTCTAGTATTTAAAGCATCGTTAATATACAATGATTGATATCGAGAGGTATCAAAAACTAAATGGGTGAACAATGACATCATTTTTGTTTTTACAAACGTATATAATATAGAAGCAGATTTACGGGCTTTGCTCGAAGTTGTTGGTTAAACTATATCACAAAGTTTTTCTACACCTTTGTTAACCCTAATTTTTGTATAGTCATTTATTAATTTATATTTGTGTAACTTTGCCTATGTTTTAATATACTCATTAATTTCAAAAATTATGCAATTTGCATTTCCGCTAAAGGATTCATTAGTATAACTTGTTTTTAGAAATTACGAATGGTCTGTTGAAGAATACAAATATAATTTAAACTCAATTTTAAGAGAAATCAATCTAACTAAATTTTATGTTGACGGATCATATATATACTTTCTGCTCACTGTAAATGGATTGTCACCTTAAAATATATATTGTAAATGGTAAAACAATATAGGGGGTTCTAGCTATATATACCTCCACTTTGGCACGCCCTCTTGGGCCAAGATGGACATTTTTAGAATACGCATTGGAAGCGATAACACGACACATAAAGATGAAGCACTGGATCTACATGTGTGTCAATGGGATGCCTGAAATGTGGCAGCAGGACTCAACTCCCTGCCATACTTAGGAAAAAAGTCTGAAATGTCTCCCTGACAAGTTTGACAACTTCGTGTTACTGGACTTTGGTTCCGAACTCGCCGTATCTGGATCGGAATATGTTTTGTGTGTGGGTCCACAAACCAATCAGCAACACTAAAGACGAACTGATCAGTTGGATCAGGATGGAATTTCAGGATTTCCCAAAGGACAAAGTTTCAAAGGTATGTTTGAAATTTACATTCTCGTACTCATAGAGTATAATTGTACTCATTGTTGAGTTTGGAAGCGATTGCATTGAATAAAATAAAACAGAATTGATGAAGCTTTCAGAATCTAGTTTTATTTATTTTAATCTGATAGGAGAGAAAATCGTGTTAAAAAAAAATCTTTTTGTGGCACAAATAGTCTGTAAATTGTATTGAAAATCCACCCAATAATTATTTTGCTTGTTTACGTACTATAAGATTTACTTATTTCAGTGACGTTTATATTTGAATTATTCCTAATTGTAATTGAATTGTAATTTAATACAGCATTTCAAATAAAATTATTTATTTTTATAAATATACGCAGTAAATGTTTATAATATTAGTTAGACATTGTACAATATAGTGCAGATTTAAAATATGTTGCTATCAACATTAAATAAAATTTAAAACTAAGAAATATATATTTTATCCCACTATACTAATGGAAGAATGAGTATAATGAAGTAAAATTCATAACTTTAATGGTAGTTGTAAATGTTTAAAAAAGCATTCATTCTTTTGTAAATCACTGTTTTTCTAGATATTTTAACGCTTTTTCCCCTCAAAAACTACTTTGTATCCTTTTCTGCCTCCTTGATTCAATTCTTCATGTTTTGAACTTCTCTAAGCGATCACTCCCACGAATTCTGCAGTCTGATTTTGTGAAATGGGTAAAAGTGAGTGCATTAAATATTTGCTGATGGACAGTTCTGTAACTACGGGGAGGGGCAATAGGGGCGTTGACTTTTTTTAAAACCATGTAATAGTGTATCACAATGGAGAACACATTCGGGCACAATTATACTCTTGAGCAAAATGTGAGTAGGTGGGACACAGTCGTTCCTAGAGCAGGAAATTTTTTATATGGATTAGAAGACAACTCCTAGGTGAGATGAAAAAGTTGAAAGATTATAATGTTTATTGATACTTCATCAGTGCAATTCCATCTGAACAATTAAAAGAATATTCAAAACAAATCAAAAAGAAAAAGATGTTTTCTGCAGAATCATGGTTTTATTTTCGGTTATTGTCTTTCAAAATCGTTTATTTTTAGATATACTCACCACACGTTTAGCCTACAAAGGGTAACATATTTGACATTCATATTCAGTAAATTGTCAATTCTAAAAAAATTAACTTTCGTCAAGAATATAAATTTTGGGCTTTTTATTGAAACAGGTTGTTGAAAAAAAAATGATTATCGAAACTTTGATAAATTTATTTCATAATAATTAGGTCTTATAACAATAATTTAATTGCTGATAAGAAAGTTTTTTAGAAAAATAAAAGTATAGAAACACACCATGGCTTCTTGTGCTTCTTCTCATATAAGATACGTTTAAAAAAATATGGCAAAATACTTAAGAAAAGGGGAAAATCATGTAAGTAATAGTAAATCAACTTCTATTATTAGGTCAAGATGAACTCATGTTTAATAGGCAATTTAATACAATAATGTCTAGATGAACAATGACAAGGAAAATTATTACCTACTATGTCGATCCAATGTATTATCATTAACCCTCTATCGTAAAAAATACAATTGATATATGTGTTAAGTAGCTCATTCAGGTATAATTAATATAATTTATTACTTAAATGAAAATAATGTATCCAAACTATTGGTCAAATAGATAAAAATGCCACAAACAAACATAAGTACCAAAATATATGTACATATTTTTTTTTTTTTTAGAAAATGTAATTAATAATTAGTTTTAATATCTTACAATTTAAAAATATAACATTTATTAATTCACCCTCAAATTAAAATGTTAAAAATACTTGTATGAAGAAAAAATAAATTTAATATTTTAGGAGCATACTGAAGATTGTTGCTTAAAAATGAAGATTCAAAGGAATAAAAATCATTTTTATAAATATGGGATTGTATAATTTAGCAATTAACTAACATAATATTAAGATACAATGAAGTCATTTAGATGTATCAAATAGTCTGAGTTGTCAAAAGTATGACCCACTGAAAAGGAAATCAACACAAATCTAGCTCCGTATCTAGCATTGACATAGATAAGAATGTTGGCGATCTTCAATTCAAATTCGAGCCAAACAAGGACTTACACTAATAAGTACAAATTAAATGAAACTACTCTACGTCTTTCATGAGTACATATACTTTATAAATACTTTTTACGACTCTAAACAATGCTATCTTCATTGCACGTCTCCACCTTTCCACAAAAAAGAGAAAGGAAAAAGCTCCAAAATTAAATTAGCAAAATCTTATTAACTTACTGTAGGACTATTACTCCTTGAAAGTAGGGAATTACTACAAATGATTCGTGTACAAACAATCAACATTCAAAGAACTGATTATTAGGGTGTCCCGTTAATGTATTTTATTGAGCTATTCAAACACAAGAGGCACTAAAATTTGCGTAATTTTATACAGATTATGAAAGTAGTAAATAAGGTAACATTATTCATCATTTCGAGAGATCTTCCGGTCTTCGAATCTTTGTAAAAATTTACTTGTAGCACGACTCTGGGTTCAGCGTCCTAAATAAAGTGATCTAGGTTCTGATAAAACTAAGATGGGATCTTCTATAATTTCTATGCGATATTAACGGTTCCCTATTTTCCAAATGATGCAAAATTTTGGTATCGTTTATTTTAATAATAAAATAAAATATAATAATAATTTGTTTTATTATTTTGATCAAACATGGTAGTAAGATTATATATGGTCACAGTAAGAGTCCATTACATTTTGAGAGGTCAAGGTCAAAGGTCAAGGTCACGCCAAAAAATGACCACAAGTTGAGGTTTTGTGCTTTACCAAGCGCCCATTCTTATTTTAATAATAAAATATCTCTCAAAATTCACTTTTGTATTATTTTAGACATAAAGTTTAAATCTGTGAAGACGTAAATTTTTACAAAACTTTGAAAAGTGGTAGAGCCCTCTAAAGAAAACACATTTTGTTTTATTTACTATTTTCATTAAAAAAATACAGGACATCCTACTGATTAGGGCAAGAAAAAAAAGAAAATCGTGAGATGACAGAAAATACACATAATTTGTTGATATTTTGGTAATACCATAACGACCAAGAGTTTGTATTAACGATGCATTTGGTACAATGCAGGTGCTCTTTCACAATCTCTGCTGTCACGAGAATCATTAGGTTTTTACATACACAACAACATTCTCTTTGATGAGCCTTGACATGGTGGACCTTACATTGACGCCCATATCCGTCTTTTTCATGATAGGGTTGTTCTTTGAAGACTTTGACAACAGCACCTAAGCCTTATCCACCCGCTCTTTTACATGGTAGACGCCTGTCTTTGAGTCATATTTGCCTGCTATATCTACTTTTGGGGACATTCTTGTGGCAAGCAAAGTTAAAATAATCAAATTTTGTAGTATACGCTGGGTTATTAAGTTTTTTGTTTTGTTTTTTCAAATCTCATAACTTCTGTTCTTTTTAACCCTTATAGGTTTTGTAGGAGCATTTTTAGTACCAATCCACTTCCCCAAAACATAATAATTGAGTATAACTACAGGAGTTATCGGGAGCAAAATACAAAAGTTTTCATTTTTTACTTACATGGTTTGTTGATCAATAGCAAAAATTAAAAAAAGGAGTTACAATTTAAATTCAAACCAGATTGTCATTATTTTGTGGAATAATCTAATCAGATAAGTATTTCGACATATAATTAAGCAACGTAATGACATCAATTATGCTCTAAAAATTAAGTTGTCAATGTAATTCCTCTTTTAAGCATCTTGAACGAGAAAAAGATGTCCCCTCGTAAATAGTTCGTTTTACAATACAAAGTATTCATTGTGCTTAAAAGATCTACTTTATCAGTAATACTGATTTGATTTCAATTCATGGGACAAGCCTTGTATTACTTTAAAGAGTTTTTTATGCACCACAGAGACTGGAAGTTGAAATATCAATTATTGTATTTAGTAAATTTTTGTATCTATTACACTCTAATAATGGGTTCTGTTGATTCGTTCATTTCTGAAATTTTTTTGTTTCGGGATTCCTTTGTTAATTTACGTGGGTTCAATTTTTTTATTTTTCATAAAAAAAAAGACAAAAAAATGACGATCATGTGATTGTTTTAGCTAAAAATGTTTTTCTAGCGAGATATCCATTGTGAAGTACCAACTATGACGTCACTCAATCATTTTACGTATGCAATTTGTTCATATCTTTACAAAATTCCCCTTGTGAATTACCATAAGAAGATGAGGTTATATTGGTTGTATGGTTATTTGTAGAATAATTCATGGTACCATCAGCACATCTAGCAGAAAGAAAATTATTTGCAGAAAGACTAAATTTGAAATAAATTGGATCACGCGGTCGTCGTTTGACCATTTGACTTTAGCTTTCGTCTTGGGAAGAAAATATGTCTTTGGAAAACAATAAAAAGGAAGGAAGAAATAAACTATTAATTTGGACTGTCGGTACTAGGGAACGATCCTTAACTATCAGTCATTAGAATTTTTTGTAAAAATATTGATATTATAGTTATAAAATTTATTTTATTATTTAACATAATTAATAAAAAACCAAGAAAAAAACACCTTAATGACGTCACAATAGATTGATTTTATCTTCTATAAGGGCCAACAAACTTTGTAATTGAATGGATTGTACCACGGGCATCTTAAATAAAGAACAATACATCGATACATATTACACATACGCCTTTCAATAACCTCAAAATGATCTAGAAGTCCCCATTCAACAAACTTTTGCCCACAGACTCAAATTCTAAAACAATGATGTGTTTTAGAAACAATCGAATGTCATAATTAGGAAAAATATATTTTTTTTGATAAGTCATACTGGCTAAACTAATTATATACACAAGACTAACAGCTTATATATCCTTTAAATGGCTGTGAAAACCCATGGACACTATATTAATATGGTATATGTTGGTACTTATGCATTTCAGATAATAGCTTCAAGTTTAATTAAACTAATGTGTGTGTTTTTTAAGGGAGAGGGGAATAAAAAATATCGAGTTTTTAAAAGTTTGCGTATATATGACTTCTGTAATTAAAGCCTAAGTATGAAATAAAGTAATAATTACTGTTTGTATTTTTGCATTTATATACAATTAATCCGTTTATAAGGACATGCATTAATAATAAGATAAAAGAACAACAGACAAAAGCTAATAGTAATTATATTTTGTCACTTAACGATTTACTTATTATTCTACTCATTGGTAGAGTATAGAAAGTTTTATTGTCATATAATTTGTTCCATTAAAAGGATTCTTGTTAATTACAATCCTAAATACAAATTTTTATAACCATTACCCATCAATTATGGGTTGTTACTATGTATTCAAAGCTCATTGTACAAAATTTGATGGCTACTTTTGGAAATTGTCTTATTTCATAAATAAACGACCCCATTCATATTTTTGAATTTTCTTATATAAGGTGTGGCAACATAACTACTTTTTACATAATGTCTGAAAATCAGGTTATGGAAATAATTGAAAGATGGGAGTGATTTTATTCTAGAAGCAACATTTTAGAGTTGTTTTTTTTTTTTTTTTTTTGGGGGGAATACATTCTGTTGCTGTCATGCGTAAGAGTAGTGAGGAACATGCGTTTGCAGTCGAAAAAAAATTAGGAAAAATGGTTCAATGAATAATACTTTTTCCTGTGTTTTATTATGTCCCCTTTAAAATTGACTGTTTATAGCAGACTCAAAGACCCGCCGGAGATAAAAAATAAATTTACGACCCAGCTCCAAGTTTCAACCGGATATATTATTTTCAGTACACCTTGCTTATATTTGCAATAATTAAGTCCTGTTATATTCATTAAGGCATCATTCTGAGTTGTTGTAGTGTGTGCCTTCAAACTCATAAAAAGGAAGCGGAAAAACAATATAGTTTTTTTTCAGAACTCCTCTGCAAAGGAATTCCAGCACTAAAATCCGTGTAGTAAATTATTCATTAATACGTTTCAAAAGTATTTAAAGCAAGTCAACTTACTTTTAGTAATGAACTTGTACTCAAGCTAACTTTAGCAGAAACTCAACTGAAATATAAATGAAGTTCGTGAAACGAGGTAAAATGACGATAAAATAAAAATATTATCATGCAACACATTATGCATACATACATAGTAATCCATAAAAAATCTGTTCAGTCACAACCAAAAATACTAACAGGTGGTAAACATGCATATAAAATGGGGATGTTGTAGTCACACAACCTTACATTTTTAACTAGCTAGATCAATTTAAAATGATTAGTTAATTCAATATTTATAATTTTGTATAGTTTTGGAAAAGTAATCGTTGTATAAATTTTATAAAGGGGATTTCTTTTGGAGGAGTCGTATTTATTTGTGTTCCTTGAGATCAGACTGAAGTATATTCCACTATAAATAAGTACTGGTTTAAAAAAGTAATGTTAATATTAACTCATAAAGTTCACAAATAACATTCTTATTTGTACTTTTTTCTGTGTTTCTGGGACCTGATCTGCAAAGTCTTAACTTGTTTTTGAACATTGCCTATCAGGAAAATGGATTTTTAAGAGGAAGGCTACATGGATGGGAGTCAAGATACTGCTTACTAAGAACACATTTATTTTGCAATGCATAAATGAATATATGAAGGAAGAGCATTAAATATCATAAATGCTAATATATTTTTTACGGCTAAATCAGGTGAAAAAATTCTGATGTATTTGAATTATCAAATATAAATATAAGTCGTGGGATTTGAAGCCATTGAAAAAATATACATTTTCCCTAGATGCAAACATTGTTTAATGAGCTCTGGTATCAAAAATTACCTGTCATTTTTGACATAAAGCAATACCAAATTCAATCCGTGGCATATTAATCTGCTTTTTGAAGGGATACTGATAAAAGTACTTTTTAGTGTATAGTTCCAAATATTTTAATTATCATTGCCTATAATATTTTAGCCTTAATATCAAAGTTAGTGTTGACAATTTTTAAGCGAATTTTTTTCCTTGATAGGGTAGAACAATAAACATTCATAATCCATTAATAATCATTAAAAAATAATTCAATTAAAAATGCTACTAATAATTTGGCAAAAAATTATATTGCAAATTGCATTGGGTACTCATAACTAGGGTTATTATGTATACTTATGAACTTACAAAAACTTATAATTATGTAAAAACGACAACAAAAGAAGAAAAAAGAGGAACAATGATATTTTTTAAATATATGACTTAGTATTTATTGATTTACACGAATTAAAAGGTATTTAGTAACGCCATATTAAAAAAGTAAAAAAAGGGGAAAACTAGGTGGTTCATTGAAATCTGAACACGTACTAATTCAATAACTAATGAAGGTTGAGAGATTGAAATTAATTCATATTTCGAATTTGTTGAAGCATAAAAGTAAGTTAACAGCGAAACAAGCATGAACTCTTTAGCTTACAGACAAGTTGAGAAAATGACGCTTGAACATGATTGACGAATTTCCATTAACGTATTCGAAACATTTGGACGTCTCCAGGGCCACTGTCTACGCTGTCAGCAAGTCCAAATCGTTGGAGAAGAACTAGGGATCTGTCAAAAAGGCCAAATTAGACTTTGAGGAGTTAAAGAAAATAACCTAAGTCAATCCCCTCAAATCTATGAGTACCGTGAAAGAGATCTCAGTGTTTCATACTAAACTGTTCAGAGAGCTATAAAAAAGGGGTGGAAAGAACCTTGTGAGGGAGGAGACGCCATTTTTGACACCGGCAATAAAATAAACGCATCTTCATGGTTTCAAGAATATTTTGAACTCTTATTGGACACTTGTTTGGGCCCCTACAGTACTGATGCCAACCCACTCGACTATTCTTTTTGGTTGAATGTCAATGTAAAGTCCTGCATTGTCCTTCATCAAAACATGGAGGCCCTTAAAACCACTGTTAGCTAGCACTGGGATGCCACGGTAGAGGACTACATCTACATTTGGTGCCACGCCTTTTGCCACCTGGAAACCATCATTGCCCCTAAAGGTGGCTCTATTAATAATTAAGATACCTTAAACAAACATATATTTCTATTATTTATTTTGTTGAAATTTTTGATAATTAATGGATTATTGGATATCTTGTTAATGTTTAAAATTTAAAGAATTTAGATTTTAGTGAACCACTCAGTAAATACAATCAATATCTATGTTAAAAAGAAAAAAAATTGATTCTGTTTGTTCATGCCGAATAACTACAGGCAACGCTGTGTACTCCAGCGAGTATTATCATAAAAAACGATTTAATAATGCAATTTAAAACTTGAGTCCCAAAAAAAATTAATAAACATAGATAAAATTATTCAGAAAGTGTAAATACAGAAAATGAGTTATATATATGGAATGTCTGTAGTCACGGACTTCAATGAACGAAAGTGAATGTGTGTAAGTGATATACTGTAACCTGTAAAAATCTACTATATTAAAGAATGCAGGTCATCAACTTACACGAATATCAAATAGTCTCTCTCTCCACAACCTTACATTGCCAAAGACTTAGTTAGTGACAATCTTTGTAGATACAAATGTATTTTATTGTAAAATATTTCCAACAGTACCAATGTAAAGTGTTGAGGTGGGACCTTATTTAGAAATGGGTACTGGAGTACCATCAACTTTACTCTTTGTCCGGTCCAGTTCAAACCTGCATATCAGTCCTCAAACTTAGAATGTTCGGTCCTTGCTTACGTCATTTAATTTTATTTATTCTTTTTTTAAGCAGTTGTTGTACTGACAGTCCGTGGATCCATCGTAAGGACTGACAAGATAGTTTCTAAGACTGTACAGTAATAGACCGAATGAATAAGGACTGATACAACACTACCGATAGATATATATGTCACATTAAACTTTGAGATATTTACTTGCGGTAGCTAACATAATCATCCAGACTAATTAGACTAAATAACAAATTTTGATCAAGTAATATAAAAGATAACTCTCCCAGGAATTATCAATGAACTCTCTATTTTTCATGAACGCACTCACAATTAAGTACTCAATACTTATATCAATTCATATGTGTTGTGTCCTCAAGTATGAATAAATAATAGTAAAAGCTGGAGATAAATTAAATATGTTCAGATGACTGATGAGTACTTTAGTCTTTAGATAGTTCATAAATATAATATATATATGTATATATTTAGATCTACTTCATACCACATACTAAAAGTGAGACAAATCCGTTATTTTACAAAAGTTTTATGGTAGAATAATCTATACAAAGTTAAAGCTGCACAACCTGTGGGCCAGGGTGTATTATATTAAATTAAAAGGGTTACTTTCTCCAAGAACCTTTTTACAACAATCATTTTACCGGACGCCTAAACAATTAATAAAATTATATTCAATGCGTAATTATAGGATAAAAATTCAGAGACTCCAACGCCTTTAACAAGAAGGAATAAATTACAGACATATTTCTACATTCACGCATTTCTATGTATATAAAATGTATATAGATACACATACGTATATTTATGATTACTCAAAATTTCCTGTACTTGTATATTACTTAATTATTTGACGAATGAGAAATGTAATCATAAAACTATTTTTTTTTACCATTATTTTACATTTCCCATGTAATAATCATCATGATTACAAGAAACTCAGTGTCTTTCAAAACCAAAATCGTACTTCTTCTTCCTTTGATGTTTATGATGATGATTTGAATCATAAACCTTGGCTCATCTCCATTCCATTATCATTAAGCCTTGCTCAATATCCTTTTATATATATATATAGTATATATGTTGTGCATTAAGCCTCTTAGATTTCTCTCATAAAGAAGTTACAAACCTGTACATATATACATATGTAAAAAGTTTTTTGAGCCAAATAGCATATTTTACTATACTTTAAGAGTTTAGAAATATTTCTTTAAAATGGTTTTTTCATTTGATGACCCATGTTGAATGAGGTATAAGTATCCATTATATATATGTATAAAAAGGGTTGAGTTGTAGAAAATAAGTCTAAATAAACTCATGCGATTTTTTTGTCCATAATTGGGAAACTCAAAAGATAAATTTAAAACACATTCAAGAGAGTCTTGCAACGAGAGAGACGGCTTCTTTCCTTGTTGGTGTCAAAAATGGCCTCTCCACTCTCACAAGGATCTTTCAACCCACTTTTTTATAGCTCTCTGGACAGTATGGTGTGAAACCACCAGATCTCTTGTACATGATCAACGAATTTCCGTTCGCACATTCAAAGCAGTTGGGGGTCTTCAGGACTAAGGTCCACGCTGTCATATAGCCCCAAACGTTGAAGAGGAAGTAGGGCTCTGTCAAAAATCGAATAATTGAGGATTGACATCAGAATAATCCCTTCTTATGTACTTGCTCACAGCGTTACCTCAAAAATACACAAATTTACATTCTTTTTTATGTCAGCAGTCGATTTTTTGCTTTTTTTTTTGCCATTATCATTGTTTTAAACGTAGATTGATTGAATTTTAATCATAAATTGTTAGGTTGTGAAGAATTTACAGCCATGATTGATTAATAACTTCATATTTAGGGGCAATCGACTAACTACCAACTGATTTTTGTTTTGTTTTTTCTATTTATCTTACGAAGAAAGATTGAGTGATAAAACAAATGTAATCGCATCTGCAAAATAAGTAACTGGATTCATATCTATTTATTTCTTCTTATAGCAGCAAGCAGCTAATGTCACAAAGGATCATGACGGATATAGAACTCTCCTCCAAAATATTCTTCAAAATGTGAGGATTATCTTGTTATTTTTCGATTTTTTTTGTATGAAAGGGGCAGGTCATATGATTAACAACACTATTAATAATAAACCATACTATTTAAACCATTATTTTCCTAAGGCAAAACATAAAATAATAAATTTACATCGTGTATGAATTTAATTAATTATTATGTTCCCTCATTACGGTTATTACTCATTCCAATAAATCATTAAAGCAATAATTAATTATTTGTTAACTTTAATAAGAGAAAAGTAAATATTCTTAACGTAAAGATGTACCTTGATAAAGTTATGTGAGCTTAAAATATGAATATCAAAAAAAGATTAAACCATTAACAATCAATCTTGTCAGACATTTATTAATGTATGTTTTCCAAGTATTGTAAGTGTTACGAGGAAGTACTATATATTGAATATAAGTTCTTACGACTCAAGTATTTATCCAATATTATAAAACTCTTAATGAAGCTTCATGATCATACAAAAGTTCGTTTCTTTGATATTTATCAGCTGTAAATTGTTTATATGTATAACTCAATATTACTTTGATTTCTTATTTGAATACTCAGTGACCTTCATCCACAGTGAACCCGTTTCTTCCATATCTTAAAAATCCTCTCAATCCTTGGATATCTATAGAACCATTCAAGTATATCCAGACCATCTTTAACTACATCCTAAACAATCAGGAAAGTGTTTAACTCGATAATTTCAATTTTAAAGTGAGATGTTGAGCCTCGGCTTTAAGTTACTTAACCGACTATTTATTTAAAAAAAAGTATTAACGATGTTGAAGACCCAGACGAACGCTCTCATCAAATTTTTTTACACGAGACACAGCCCAGAGTACATCAAATAGATGCTTAGGTATCCAAATAGCACAGTCTATAACGCCTCAAAGCGATGGATGGAAAAAGGGGCATATAAGAGAAAAGCCTACAAGCCCTAAAGTGATAAAAACGCACTCCAATAGTCATTGGAGGCTTCAAACATTCTTTGAAGTTATCTCCTGACATTCACATTAATACTATTGTCAAAAAGTGCCTAGTAAGCCTAGCAGCAGTCTCCAGGGCCATAAACACAGACCTGAGGATAAAACATACTGATTCTACGAAAGACATATTTTTACAGACAAAATAAAGGCTCTTGAGCTCCCCAGGATCGAAAATTTCTTAACCATATGAAGTCCCATGATAACGAAATCATCTTATATTCGGATAGAAAGAATTGACTGCTGACAGATCCCACAGCATCCAGAATACCAGATGGTTAGCCACAGAGAGAGGTAATGTCTCCTAAGCTTTTAAACCCCAGCTTACATCTAGCATCATGTCCTTTTGGTTCATTGGGAGTAATGGCAGTGTTATACCCCTTATCTTCTCTAAGCCAAAGAAGAGGATCTGTGCTGACAGGTTCTGTGAACTCCTCTCTGACCATGGGAATCATTGGATGAAAGGTGAGGACAATCTTATCGAGTTTCAGTGTCAACAAGACTTGGCCCCCTCTCACAAGGCCAATAAGAGCCAAAACTTGTTGAAAGAAGAGAAGGCGCCATTTTGCGACCACCAGAGCTGCGCACTCTCACTTCTGCGATATGAATACCACGGATTACTTCTTTTAGCAGAAATATCTCCTGTAGACGTAGTTAATGTCTGCAAATCATGTAGGCCTCGTATCAAACAATGATTGGAGAAGATGACAGACACATTATAAAATTATAATCATATACTTGCCTCCCTTATTGATAAGGATCCAGTAAAAGGTGGATTGGGTCCCCTTGAACGACACTGTATAGCCAACTCTTTGAATAAATGATCCAATGTCAATACTACTTTTAGTAAACAGATACCCAATCTCAATTTATGAAAGGGTATATTTTTCTGAAATTTTCTGATAAAACAGGCAAATTTTGGGTCAAAACTAGATTTTATTTTCTATCTTTGAATTAATGATCTAAGATAGTAATTAGTAGTTGTTAGAAGAATATTAAATTTTTTAGTGAGTAAAAAATATAATGCTTATACATAAATGAACTTTTATATCAAACAATATTTTTTTATACATTAAAAATTAGGTCCCGTTTTTCGATTCCTCGTTGGGTTAGAAAAATTATAAGATATACGGATATTTCAATTTCTGGTTTGGATAAACAAACGCTAGGTAATTTTACATTAAACTATTTAGCCTCACTAAATTTAGGCTTAAACTTTTTTGCTTTACGACATCTTGCTTTAAAGATATTTTGCCTCAAGTGTATTTTCCTTAATATATAGATAAATGAGATTTGCACGTTGTTTTTGATATTTTTGTTAAAATTGATGTTTTGTTGGTATTTTTTAATCAAAATATGTAATTTTATTAATATAAAACGCCTTAAATAGATGTTATGATGTTAAGAAAATGATGGAATTATGCCCTAAAATTTAAATGCATATACTAATAAAATCTCACTATTTAATGAACTCGAACCAGAGACAAAGTAGGTAATAAAATTAGTATAAAAACAAAAATAAATAAACACGGCCACGATTCGAACAGAAGTAATGCTAATAATTTCTTTCTGAGTAATTTTCATTAGACATGATGTATTATTCATACTGGAAAAGACTCGGGACAAACACGCAAAATATGAAAAAAAGAGCATAATTTTATTATTAATCTATCATAAAACACACCTTTAATAGAAATAAATATGAAATATTGGTAATTAAAAATTCCAAAGAAACATTAATTTCAACCAAAAATGAACAATAATGACATATAAAATTTATTTACTGTATATAAAGGCGAAATATCCTTCAGGAAAAATGGCTCTAAGGAAAATTGTCCAAAAATAAAATAGAGTAAGGCAAAATTATCATGCCCAGTACGAATATCCCAGGGAACTAATTTATGGTTAATCAATGTTATTTTTACAGATTAAAGTAAAGAACCGTCCTTTTCTCTCTCTAATAGTGGAGTCCAGCCGATTTATATTATTTCATTTAAATGTCTAGTAAATTTGTTCAATCCACATTGTAAGTATACAACTTTAAGACAATGTAGAAAAACACCCTGTGAGCTGTCCTTCTAAGATGTTCTCCCAACGTAAGATTGAGTTGTATTTGGCCACAAAAGACGTCACTTCTTCATTTATTGTCATTTTCCCTAATGCCAAAAGCGCTTTTTATTCCCTTTGCAGAATTTAACTATTAATTTCAGTCAAAAAGGTGAATTCATTGAGGGTGTATTGTTAGTTATAGATTAATATTCAACAATCTTAGTTGGGGGAAAAATGTTACTAAGAACGCTACCTTGTACAAAAATTGATCACATGGTCTTTTTTTACTACTTGGCGTATAGCTTCTGCTCAATTAAATTTTGTACTTTAAAGCTGTTAACATAAATCAGGGGCGTCTGCAGGGGTTATCAATAGGGGCTGTAGATTTGTTTAATTTATTTCATAAAATCTAATTTTTGATAAAAACTATAGATTATTGAATTTTGTTTCCAACAATAAAATTTATTTGAAATTTAATTTCTAAATTTTTTATTCTAATATCTTTAGTTTTTTGTAACCCAAAACCCATCTCCCCTCCCCCAAAATATAAATAAACGTCTCTTTAAATTTAGAAAGGGTTCTTTATTTTTATCATTTTCCATTGTGTAATCATTTGATTCATTCCTTGGAATCCAAAGACTTTTAATTATAGAGCTTTTTTCATGATATATTTGATTAATAATCAGTTATACCAATATTTATGTACATACAAAATGATATTGTATTTTGAAATCAAAAATTATATTTACATAATATTTGAATTTGTATTTGGATGATGTATAAAATGACATCAACAATATAAATAACATTAAATATTTTTATATGTATCTATAGATTGCAAAGCAATGTAAATTGAAAACATATTTGAACTTGTACCTTTTACATCAAAAAATATGAGCTATCTATATATATTTTTTGTTAATTGAGGTTTTCATTTCATATGTACCAATGACATATGAAATAAATGAAGGAAGAAGGATCACGTAAGGAAAAATAACATCAATAAACATTTTAGTCTATAATTATCCCACTCCTAGAAGGAAAAAAAACTACTTAATCATTATACACATGTCCCAAGGCAAAAACAACTATATCACATCCATCAAATTATAACAATAACCAAAACAGGAATAATAAGAACAAAATATAAGAAACAATTCACCATTAAAATTACTATCATTTATTTTTAATTAGTTTTTCAATCTACTGATTTGATCAATTAACTGAAATTATCACTAATGCTTTTTAAAAAAAGGTGATGAAACGAGACTGTGAGCTTAAGTATATTCCGTTTTCAAACTGATATCATTTACTACATAAAATATCGTATTTTTGATACTCCAGATGTAATAACTTTTTGTTTTTTCCCCTCATAATGTATCAAACTTTTTCTTTGTTTTGTAGAATTCACCTTTTTCATTTAGTTAAAAAGATTCATTCAGGGAAGCTCCATAGTCATTTATGGAGCCATAATCAAGTATATACTTAACGTATGTAGCGTACAAAAAGTAGACACTAAGCCCAGGACTTTATAGAAATTTTCATCGCGATGTCTTCGTTAATAGATTTGAATCCCCTCAGCTAAATCTTATATAATTAATTAACGTGATAACTATTAGTTAAGATACTTATTTAAGTCCGCGTTAAAGCATTTCATATTTATAGCTCGGCTTGGGTAAAAAAAAAACACAAAATAAAACGAGTTAAATTACATGATTAATAGTCAAACGATTATAATAGTCACATAATTTAAATTATGTTCAACTTTTCCATCAATTCTGGAGTTGTAAATATCAAATAAAATGAAAAAAAGATGGTTAGAAAAATGTAAATTGTTATCTTAAAATAATCTTAACAACATGAATTTAGAGTTTTAACTTGGTATAATTTTTTTTTTTAAAAAGAATAAGGATTACATTTTCATATGAATTTTTATGAAATGTTTATTATGTTTATGCTTATATGTTTAACAAAGTTCGGAGATTAAATTAGTAGGCATACGTTTTAATGAGGTTATGTGTATCATATAAAATAATTGCTAGAATATTGTATTTTTGTTACTTACTTTACATGCCTCAGTCCTTCCATTTAATAAAAGAAATATCCCAGAATTCAAAAGGAAAAACGAAAGAACGACTTTTAAGCAAAACAGTTAATCAAATAATTGCAACCTCAATTAAGATTTGGTAGATATAAGAACAAATCCAAAACATGGTATTGAAAAGCTAAATAGAAAATTTAATACTATCTTATTTAATGTTTCAAATACAAAGAAAAAAGTATTTGCAATAAGATGTAGATTTAAAAGAATAAAAAACATTTTCACAAACTAACAAAGGAGTAAGAAAAATTCAAACTTGATAAATGTAAGTAGTATTTCATTAGTTAATGGTTTGAAAGAAAAATAAATATTAATATTAAATGCATATTTTTCCAATATTAAACACTTGTAAAAAAATATTTACGTAATTAAGTATTTTCAATGTTTTTTTAATAGTGTTTAATTCGCATTAAACCAGATTATATCATATAAAAAAAGTCATTTAAATATTATTCATTGCAATTGTGGTACAGATGTAGGATTTAATCAATGTTTTAAGTAGGGATGTTAAAAATCCATTTTGATGTATATGTAGCACATGGGTTGAAAATTCTAATTAAATAAATTCCCAAATAGAAAACGGTAAGCCTACAAATGAAGACAGTAATATAATATCAGGCAATATAACAAAGAACATTCTAAGTAGGCGGTATCTATTACTATCAATACCGAATCCTGAAGCAGCCCTATTAGCCTAAAGAGAATATTACGAAGATCATTATCAAGTTCAATAAAAAAAATCTTCCCAAACGATCAAGATCTGGATCGAATCCAAGAAGAATGATATCAGACATCACCTTGTCCCCAAATTCAAAACAGAAATCTCATAAAAGCTCAAGTCTAATATTCTGGTGCTTTTTTGAGATACTTGGAATATACATCCAACACAAATAGCGATGATCCAGTCTCATTCAAATAGAGACTAATGTCAATCATTTCTAAGAGACCCTCCATAATGGGTAGAAATTACAACAAAAAGCTCAAAGTGTTTAGAGATTTTCAACCCAATTCTGTAAATTACCATCCATGGGCTAATATAGCAGTGAAGTCTATAATGTCTTAGTTTAGTTTCTGTGATATTGGGAACATTATGAACGACATTACTCATGCCTTTCGAACAAAAGACAAATATTCAACGAAAATATCTTTGCGTATTGATTTGTTCTTGAGTAAGGGTTTTCTAAAGGAATCCTTTTTTCTTACAATTTTATTAACATAGTTATCAGATAACTTAATTTACTTTCAGAAATATTAGTATTGTTTAAAAAAAAACAATATTTATAATGTGAATTACAATACGAGATAGTTGAAGAGAAAACTAACATATATATAACGTGTTTCGCGCAATGTTTTTACAATTTTCCCATTTTTCACTACAA
The DNA here is from genome assembly GCF_016086655.4 of Lepeophtheirus salmonis. Lineage (NCBI taxonomy): Eukaryota > Metazoa > Arthropoda > Copepoda > Siphonostomatoida > Caligidae > Lepeophtheirus > Lepeophtheirus salmonis. The sequence continues at coordinate 8,424,833 of NC_052134.2, forward strand.
ACTATGAGTATTTTCTTGCAATATTTTCAAGTTGTTTAATTTTTAAAGTTTTAGAGTGACAATTAATTTTTTTTATTCAAAAAGAAGAATTGAAAGAATAATGAAAAATTGAGCTACGATCAGAGGTATACAAGTTATTTAGAAAAACTATTTTCTCCTTTAATTCGGATTATAATTTTTTTTTTTCTAAAAACAACAGAATTATTTGTAATTGTGAATTAAATCATTTTGAAAATTTATAAAATATAAAAAACTGTATTTTAAAAGTTTTCACAAAAACCGAGAAGGAAATCCCTTTTTCGAAAAAGTTTGCAATTTTCAAAAACTTTGAGGACATTGTACAACTTCTAAACATTATTTAATTTTGCTTAAACTTTGCCACTTCTATGTTTTGATAGAAAGGAATGGATTTTGACCAAGTGGTTGGGAGATTTAAAAAAATAATATATCGCTGTTTTTCTTTCATTTTAAGTACTAAGTTGTATTCCTTACATGCATCAACTATTTTAGTACTTAATAAAATACTAAAAAGATACCTAATAAAATTCGGTAGTCCTATGACAGAACCTTTGTGTCTTTTATGGTAACTACAACATCTAAACTGACATAGTTACTAAATCCTTTTTGACACAATCTCATTCAGAGAGACAAGATAGCTGAATTTAAAGATGGAATTGTGGGGCAAGAACATATTGGTATAGATTATAGCTATCATTTATTAATTCTTGGTGTTTTAATATTTAATACTTGCTAGGAGTGAGGAAAATAAAGGATAGTTAAGACTGATGAATGGGAACCGATGAATCGTAAAAAATATCGTAATGATATAAAAAACTAAAGGGGGGAGGCTAAATAGGAAATCCATCCTAAGAACGATTCATCACCACCCTCATGTCATTACAAGTCAAAATGATTATACTCTGAGTAGATCAAAATTAAAACAATAAAATAAATTTTCTTAATTCCTCATTACATTTATGTGTTAAAATTAGAAATATTGAAATAGCAAATATAGTATTTGATTGGTACTGACATCTGCCAGTAATTAAGGCAAATATATCGATATTAGCCGATACAAATAATTAATCAATATTTTATCCAGGTATAAGCAATATTAATTTTTTTATATAATTTACTATACACAAAAGGGATTCTCAACCTTAATTGGTAGAATTAGAAGAAGTTTTTCCTATGCTGTCAGTAATTTTGAACAATTATTGTGTAATCATTCCATAGTTAGGAAGAATAGGACTAAAATTGGCTAAGCAGCAATTGATTTTGAGCTATTTTCTGTTTCTTTTGGGAGGTAAGGTTGCCTGAAATAATAAAGGTAAGAGTAAATTTTATTAATTCATATTCAATATATATCGATTATTACCATTTGGTTAGAGCATACCTTGGTACATGCAATATTAATTGGATACCTACATAAATACAAGTTGTTGTTTTTTTGTTAGTTTATATATTTTTTAATATGAAAACAAATTATTTTATTCTAGCAGTGTTTTTTGGAGAAAAAAAAAAGCACAATAATCCGTCATGTAGTCTTAAAATAACACAAATTTGATCATATTTAGTTAGCATCATAACTTATAAACACTTTGACATCCTTGAAAGGTAGAATTCCTCACCATATCGATGGATTCTAATGCAGAGAAACGTCAGACCAATGATGGACAGTGTAACGAGAGAAGTCCACAAAAATTCCATATTTTGAGTACGTAGCTAAATATTATTAATGTTTAATTGTAAATATGTGTAAATCGGAGTAACTAATTAACTTTATTATAGGACAAAACAAATAAAATATAAAATATAAAGAAGCTTAAATGAATGCTACTAATAAAGGTACAATTGGGAAGTAGTTTAATTTATCATTTAATGTAAATGAATACATTAGCATTTGTTTTTATATGCAGTTGTGTTATATCGTAGACATGTTGTGACAACATGGTGAGAAATAGTTTAGTCATTCAGAAAATGACTTCTGACGCAGTAACTTTGGAAATATGTTCAACAAAGTTCATATTTTGAAACTTAAGACTTCCGATGTTATGAAATTAGTTACATTTAATTTATTATATAAGAAGAGTTCCCATGAACTATTTATGCATATAATGAGCCAAAAAGTACGTTATTTATAAGGAAAGGTGTTATTTTTCCTTTCATGAATGTTCGGGCTAAAATCATGTGCAGTATAGTGGTATAATTTAAACAAAATAACTCAAATAATAGTATAAAGTCATACTATACTTTATTGAACAATTTTCTCTAAATCATTTAAGTAATTATTTTTTGTTAAATGCATTTTTTTATTGTACGAATCCAGTTGTTATTAAATATAGTTCTAAAATTTTTGCAAAAATATAATTGTATAAATTATTGTCGCAAATATTACATATAAATTTTATATCATCAAATTACTCACTGTTTTCATAATTAATTTTTTCAATCATATCTTTACCCAATTTTTTTTTTAAATTATGGGTTGGATTTTCTTTTACCAAAACTCTCATCGAATTTGACACATGTAGCATTGTTATAAGTCCTTGAATTTGAAATTTCTTGCAAAGTGTAGGGCTGGTTTGTTTCTATATCAAACAGTTAGCTACCATTTCAACCGAATATCTAAGACATTGCCCCTTTTTCATCGCAAGGCTTAATAGTCCAATCAAATAATTGAATTTTGCATCCCAAATTTCAGCCGAGTGAATAAATTCTGCCTTACATTTGAGTGCATCGAAAATGACTTTAAAGTGAGCAACTTGTCCATGTTTTTTTTTCTCCTCAACTATTTTGCTGTTCAGAAAAGCTTAGATATTTAGTACTGGAGTCATGGACTGGATAGTCAATTTCTTGCTAATTATACGAGGCAATTAACTGAGACGTAATCAAAAATTCCCATGGGCTATGATGCATGTCATTTGGTGAAATATGCAAAACTATTAATCTATATATAATAATATCTACCTAAAAATTGTCAACCTCAATGAGGAATAAGAATTTTCAAAAACACACAAAAACAAAAATATTTGAAATATGACCAATACTCTTCTTGGAAACTTTCTTGAGTAGTTACTCTAGAACTCCTTTGATCTGGTTGATATCTTGAGAAAAACAGAAGGACAGTTTTGGAAACAACAAGAATTGGCGGCATCTTTTAATTTTCTATTCGTCAATTTTGAAATTTTTGCTCTTCATCCAGAAACTATCAGAATCTATCGATTCTGTCAAGAAATATTGATTGCAAAAATGTAAGGAGCAAATTATAATTGTATTACATTGTTGGAAAAATCTTGGAATGACTCTTTTCCACACTTGGAGACTATCTGGATCTTACAAATATTGATGGAACGTTATTTTTCCATCAATTTCAACCAGTTCTTTGGATTCTCCGTTTTTTAAGTTGATACCATACCGACATGCAGGAACTAAGCACCTACTGGGGATCTTTGTTAGCTCCAACAATGAATGTTTTAAAAACTCTAGGGATGAGAACGTAGTTAAACACGTGTTGCAATTTGACCTTTTACTACCTAAATTTTTAGGTGCGTTCTTCTTTTATAGCTACATGGGCATTGATTTTCTTTGCCAAAAAATTCTAGTGAAACTAATGAAATATCCTTTTATTTCGCTGCATATAAATAAATTATTTCTTGAACGAGCCAACCCTCATTATTTACTCATCTAGATAATGCAAATTTTATGACATTAAGAGTCATTTTTTTACAATGTTCCGATGAACGATGTTGTAGAACACAAAATTAGCTGTCGACTGCTAAGAAAATATTGTCTTAGTCGACACCATGAACGCACAGTACGAGAAGAGGATTAAGCTAGCAGCGCTCCTCCGCACCAATTGTCTTAGAAGGTCAACTGGGAGTAGACTGGGACCTCAATTGAAGACGATTTTCAATGTGTCCATGTGGTTAAAGGTCGGAGAGGATCTCAGACACTCCCATCAGCAGGCAGGAAACTCTCCATGTCTATCAACCGCTCAAAGTCGGTATTCAAGAAAAAATCAAATTCCTTAATTACTGACATGGCCAGGAAGATGAACATGTTCCCATCCGTAGTGTACAAGGCCCCAAAAAAAGCAGGAGGAAAGTCTTTGCGTTGTATTCTGCGGTCTTCATCGACGTAAAAGCAGGCTAAAGTATTTTCTAACGAGAAGACCCTGTCTTCAACAGGAAGATTGATCGATTAGTGACATTAGGTTTTTAGCAGAAAAACACAGATATGTCTCCCCAAACAAATATCATGCTTCAGTGATGATGTTAGGCCTAGTTATATGCAACAGGAAGGTTATGAATCCTGTGTGGTTACTTTTAGAATACAGGCTGAAGGCTAATGAGTACTTCAAAATTCTGGAGACCAAAGTTCTACGATGTATCAAATCCATCGTTAACCATTATCTCTGAATGTTCCAACAGATGGAGCGTCTGCCCAGACCACAAAGAAATCCCAGCATTGGATTCAGGGCAACATGCACTTCTGGGCAACATACTTTTACCTGACGTAGAGCATAGACCTCAACCCATTTGACTATTCAATCTAGGAGCACGTGGCTTCCAAGTCCTGCAGGGGACACCACAACATCAACCACGCCCTGAAGACCTCTGTCAACAAGGCCTAGGTCTACATGAGGGACAAGTACATCCAGAGTCTATAATAGCTTCCACCACCACCATGAGCTCACTATCAATTCTGAGGGTGGACGCACTGACTAAAACTTGATCTTTAAAATTTAGTTGATAATTAATAGTTTAAAAATATGTTTCCTTGTTCACCCAGGATCCTCCCATGGACTTCAATACTTTGTGTGTTAAAATGTGTAAATAATAACGCATGGCCTGGTAATAGAAGAGATGCATATGCTTTGTGGTTTTGCTGATAAAGATAAATAGAAAAGTGAACCACATTGTCTTACGTATTATAGTATAGTCTTATACTTTTTCTAATAACAGTTGAGAATTATAATAAGAAATTTGGAGATGTGGTTTTATGTGTCCTGAATTACATTCATATTTCAACCTTATCAATTAATTCAGTGTCATAGATTTGAGTTGTTTGTTTTTGATGTATATCAATAATGGCTCTTAAGGATTCAACTCCATTAAAGTTTTTGGAAAGAATACGAAACGGAATAGAGTAGACCTAGGAAGGAACAGACATCAAAAGTTTCATTGCAGGATCTGCGAATAAAGTGTAATAAGTGTCTATGTTCTACACAGAATATTTCATTTAAGTATTCTTTCTTTTTATTTAACCCCTTAGTTCTTATAGGAGTATAAATACAATGATTCCATACAAGATATTGAAGGACTGATGTACATTTGAGCGAATGGATGATGAAGTTAAGGGCTATATATAAAATATATATACTTCCATTAAAGGAGATAAGATCAAATGAGTGAGGCACAAGAAACTCTGATAAAGAGATAGGATCCCTGTACACCAAGGAAATCCGAATGGCATAAGCAGATAGGAATTTAATAGAACTATCCATCAATCTGAATGACCTGCGAAAAAGATCCATCTAAATCAATGTTTCCGAAAGTGGGTTACACCGCCTTTCGGGGCAGTGCCTTGATAATGAGGGGTAATGCTAAAAATGAGTGATTATATGTTATTATCAAACCAACCAACTAATCTATAAAATTTCAAAAAAAAGTGAGAATATCCTAGATGTTGAATATTATCCGGTTGATACACTGAAAGTACGCTATATCAAGATTGTATTAATGTACTTCATAATTGGTACATTTATATTTTATCCTATTCTCAGTCATATAGTTCTCGAGACCTGTAATAATCACGTAGAATTTTTTTCCCACATCAGGTGAATAAAGGTAAAATGAGTAATTTGTTAAAAAAATAGTCAATGTCATTTTTTACTCAATCTTTTCATGAGGGGAAATGAATAAAAACAAGAAAATGGGTAAGCGTGATAGTTTCATGTGTCTATAATTCCGTCACTTAGTAGAAGTTGTTACTGTCAAATGAAAAAAGACTATTTATTATAAATACTTGTAATTTTTTTTTAAACATGAAACTACAGAAAAGTAAGATCCAAAAATTAATACCAGAATTCTACACTTTAAAACTTTAAAAAAAACTTAAAGGATGGCAAGAAGTTATAAAACTTCATTGAGATATTTTTTGCATTAATTAGCTTCTTTTTTTTTTTTATTTGGACCATCAGACCTTAAGAATTATGAAATCTTCATTTTCCCACTACAGCAACATTTCAAACTCAGATATTACTTACATATTTGTTTCCGTGGAAGCTTTCCAAAAAAATCCTCATTTGTAACCATAATTGTCATAAGTGTATTGTTATACTCTTTTCCAGAATAAAATATGGGAAACCGTCAGCATGAAATAAAGAATGGTACGTAGTTTAGCATAGAATGTCTCAAAAATGGATTTGTATCAGAACACTAAATCAACACTAACCAATGTGTCGGTTTGCTTGCCCCATACAACATATTTTTGCTTTTAAGTCTCACAAGAAAGGGGAAGACCTTATTTTTTCTACAGTAAGGGAGGTTTTACATACGGTTGTACATATGTTACCAAACCAAATTATGAATAACATAAACTAAGTAATAGCTCAGTTCAAATAAGTTATTTTCTTCAAGATTTTTAGCTACAAAAATATCTAGTATCAGCATGATGAAAATAAATTGTCTTGCTTTTCCAACTTCATATTCGGTAGAATGGGCCTTCAGTGTAGTTGTCTTCGTATTTCCAAGTTGAGGAACAAACTTAGAATTACTGAACGTGAAGATATACGTCTATAATTTAGTGAGTTTCAACCAGATGTGAAGAAAATAATATCACTAAGCCAACTACACCAATCTCATTTGCAGAAATTGTGAGAACCTAGGGTTAATTTATTTTTCAAAAATATACTTTGTGTTTGATTCATAAATGTGTCATTTTCATTGTGGAAGAAAAACTACAAAGTGTTTATTGAGGGGATGGTGCCGCTATAAGTTAACATGAAAGCCAAGGAGGGCAAGCTTGAATTTTTTTGGGAAACCTTGATTTAAATCATCTTTATTATTTCAGAAGTAATGGATTATAATACTCTGACTAATGTTTATCACACAAACTATTTTCACAACAAACTGCTCAATTATGTTTATTCCTCCTACACACCATGATGTAATTTGACTGTAAGAGGTTTTGTGGCACTTCTTATTCTCTCTTGCTTACAAATTATTGATAACATATTTAAATACCATGAATAAACAAAATAAATAAAAAATAATTCTCCTAAATTACATTTATAACTTTTACATCAACACAAAGTTGTACAAGGGAAATTGTCATTTACTTTGGTAATTACCACATATATGTATAAGTACTAAACAAAATATATCCAATAAAGTTTAATACATTAAACATGACATGTCAAAAGTGGTATTGTCATTTGATATTTATTTACTTATATACACGCTATTAAAAACATGATTTATTTTATAATAAATAATTCCCAAAACTTTTGAAAAAATGGCTAGTATTCCTTTATGTCTATATTTAACCATTTTGAGAGCTTATAGATTATTAATTGAGCTGCTTTTGAGGAAAACGATACTTACTGTCCAATTTTCTATTACTTTTTATTGGCTAAAAAAAAAAGATTGAGCTGCAATAAGTCAACCACAACTCCAAATTTGAAAAATATTCATAAGATATAAAGTATGAAAATATAAATGTTAATAGAAATTAAATAAGGATTTGGGTTGGGATTTTTTGATGAAATAAGCTACTTCTGTTCAAATGCATTTTTATTTATTAAAAATACAATAAAGTCAAATGGAGCTGATTAATAAGATTTGTAGAACTAAACATAACCTATGTGATATATATCTTATACTACCCCTCAAAAAAGGATTATAACCATGCAGAAGCTGTAAGTGCACCCCGTATAGTGTGCTCCTACATAAAGCCTCACTTTTTTGTAAAGGTATAGTTTTTGAATTAGCAAAAAATAAACGAAATGTGTTAGTATTCTAATGTAACATTTCAAGTTATTTATGTATCAATATTAATATTTTTAAAACTTTATTTCTCTATTCTAGAGAATGAACAAATTTGTTTAAAAAAAATTCATAGGTCCATATAAAGCTGTTCTTTAAATTATGTAAATAATTATTCTTTGTAGAAGTTACAATTTGTCCATCTCTTAATCACAACATCAGTCATTTTAATTACCAATTATTGATACTTGATGTACTACTTATTTATCTATTTCTCTACTTCCTTCCTCGTTACAGTTGATTGCATCTGATATAATAAAACGTCATGACAGCTAAGCTGCTCTTCTCCAAAACATTCTTCAAGCTGTCAGTGTAACAATGTTGATTTTAGGTCTCTTTTTACTTTACATTTCTAAAAATGCTATCCATTTTCATAACTACTTATATACTTATAATTCTAATTTCAGGGAAAATTTAAGATGTGTTCAAAACAGTTATAGTTTAAAGCCTTCATTTGATTTATGAGGCCTAAATGAACTCCAATATAGAAATTCAAATGTAATCTAACAATATAAAACGCTTTTATTGAAAAGATTAGTGTTGTATCAGTCATTTTTGATGACTTAAGACTGCTGTCCACGTTCACGTTCAGTTCAGGTCTGCATATCAGTTGTTAAACTTATAAAGTTGGTTCTTGATGACGTCACGCTACTTTATTTCTTCTTTTTTTAGTCAGTTCTAGTAGTTCTGACAGTCCTGAAAGACCGACAAACTTAAGAACTGGTGCTGAAACTGGACTGGATCGAATAGATAAAGACTGACTCAACTCTATTAACAATGTATTTTGCTACTGTGAGTGTAAATTATGACGCCTCCAAAGGATTCATCAAAATATTTAAGAATAACAAAGTAATGTTTTTTTAATTATGCAAGGAATATTCATTAAATGACGCCATTTTTTTTTTACTTGGGACAAGGATCTCAAAAACAATTAGGGATGAATTGAAGATGGTAAAAGCTCGAAATGAAATCCTGAAATTTATAGTGGTTTTAATTTGATAATTTCATATTAAATAAAATATAAAGTAAATTTATTTGTCCACAAATATATTTTGTTTGGTATTTTTTATTTTAACATTTATGTATTTTTAAGTTTTTTATATGCATTGGAACAGTAACTTTTTAGTTTCTTCTCATGTTTTTAATATATAAATACAAACAAAATGATATATGATGTAATCAAATATGATATTCCAATAAAACAACATAACTTTCATAAATATGAAAAAAGCTGAATGAAATTTTTTATGAATTACTGAAGATAGTATTGTGCAAAAAGGGATACTTTTAAATACCTGTAATTAAATTTTATAGTATATGAATTGCAGGCCAGTATTGAGTTGTCCCAAATTCCTATTGAACCTCAGGGATTTCCATCAATTTCTCCGCCTCCGGAGAGACCCAATAAATTTTTGCTTGAAGGATTTAAAGAACCTTGAACTTTGAAGTCAATGAGAGTGGTTTTTTTCTTAATAAAGCACAGGGTGTTTTCCAAAAAAGATAGCCCCGTTTCTGTCGGCAAAATATAATGGAAATAACCTTTTTCTCCTGAAGGACCTCCTGGTGAATTTTAGAAAGAAACTCTTCTAAAACATGAGACTAGAATGTTCCAGTAGGTCTCATGCGACAAAGGGAGCGAAGCCATACAGTCTTTGTGGTGTGAGTTGGATAGCAAAGTTACAAGAACTTTCCTCCTCTCTAAATTCTAAAATAACTCTTGGCATGATTGAAAAGCTCCCTTGAGGGACAAGTACCAGAGCTCTCAAAGCAAAGTATTATCAGAACATTCCAATACATAAATTTTATCACTGGACATAATTTATCAGTAAAATAATTTAACTCTACCCATATATTTATAAATTCACAAATATATTATAGTTTCTAGCTAGTAGCTACTCTTGACGGTAGAAATAATAACAAATTCCTTCCTTTAGTCGACAAGAAAAGTAAAAATTGACAAAGACATTTTTTTAGCTATTGATGACTTTGGACTTCCATGTGCTACTTAGATTAATGCTTTATCGCCTATCACATACCACCATACAAGTAGAATTGTATCTGTTGAGTACGCAGTTGCATATATTGTTACCTTTGTTAGTAGCTCATATTTATTGTTTATAGAAATGAGAGGATGTGCAATGGTTATAAGTTTAAGGACTATTAATAGTCAAACCTACTTTATTATCTTCATGTATAACAATATATATACAAAAATTACTATATAAGAAATTAATAGGGGGTGGCTACAGTTCCACAGTGTTATTGATAAGCCGCCACTGAGTAATTGGCTAATGTCAACGACGTCAAGTCACCAACAAAACTTCAAAATAGAAACCTTAATACGAAAAATACAGACAGTCATGCATGCAGTAGGAAATAATTTAAAGGTAATACTTGAAGATGATCAAGACATCAATATCAATCAAGACATCAATATCAAAGACAGAGAGTTTGATTAGAATGGAATATAAATAAATCACCAGATGGGCCTTGATTCTTCCGAATCAAGGGAGGAAGTAATAGAAAACAAGATGTTACCTAACAAACACAAATATACAGCATGTATTTTGCTGTCACCTGTCGCTTCCTTCGTCTCACTTAATACGTCATGGATATTTCATAATTTATGATTTCGAATAAATAAACAAAGTAACAATTTATAAAATACATCTACTCCGATTTTAAAGGATTGGAATACACTTGCTTCTTGACCCGTCTTCGTATATATATTGGCCATTTTATTATTTCTATGAATACATTTTGGCTACCATATAGAATACAAATCTATGGTTAGACTTAGGAAAAAGTTTTTTTTATTAAAATTAACTTAGTTTTCAAGTTTTTCGATATTTTATTCTTTCATAATTTATTTTCTGAACAAATAAATTATTCCTCAATATACTTAACTTCTCTAAACAAACAAAGGTTTGTATAAAATATATATACCGGGTAATATAATACTATTATTCATGAATTTGTTAATTTTTTTGCAAAAGATGAGCTTGTCTATACTTTCCGGTAATAAACAAGATCGATAAACAGTCACAGTTTACCCAAATATAGAAAAAATGATTTTATTTGATACAAATTTACCTATAGTTGTGAAATATCGTGAAGCTAACTTTGAAAAATTCGAAATTTTATTACAATTATCCATGAATCATACCACTGCATTTTTGTCGACTCAGATGTTGTTTATATTTTGTAAGCTATTATTTCTTTTTTTATAAATAAATGAAAAAATATTTGTTACATACAGGGTGAATGGAAAGTCCTGTTCAATTGACTTTATAAAATATAAATATGGGTAAGGTTCCGAGATATTGTGTTTAAACTCTAGTTGGTTAGAAACTAGATATTAAGAAACAGTTTTAAATTAAATAAAAGTTTCTTTTGACCCCAATGGAAGCCAAGAAAGAGGCTATAATCAAGGCGTACGTGAAGGTCTTCTATTAGAAGAAGGTATCTTCAGGAACCTGACCAAGTCAACCCCATGGCCATCAACAGAATCATTGAGAGGTACGAGGACCCTCAATCTATCAAGGACCGACTGAAGCAGACCATGGTCAAAAAGGAAGCCCGGAGTTGTCAAGGCAAGGATTTCAACATGGGTGTAACAATAATAGGATACCTTATACGAGATTACCTTAGGGAAAATCCTTAAAAATATAAGAGGCAACAGCACTTGTCAAAAAATGTTACCACTAAAAGAATTGAGAGAAGACATGTCATCCTTCAGTAGCTAAGGTCTGGCACAGCCCCCAAGATTGCGTTCAGAGGTGAGAAAATTTTCACGATGGAACATGGGTTTAACCCAAAAATGATAGGATTCTAGTCCAAAAACGTGAGCTGGCTGACCATGGCGTCAACAGAGTGCAGAAGTCACAGTCTGTTGACGCCATGGTCAGCAAGTCTCTTTTTGTGTTTGTGCCGGCCAGGATGAAGATCAACACCAAGGAGTACATAAGGACCATCCTGGAGGAAGATCTTGTTCCCTAGATCCATCAACACTTCCGGAATGAGCCATACACCTTTCAAATTGATGGTGCCCCCTCTCACACATCCAGAGAGATGCAGCAGTGGTATGAGGGAAATTTGAGTGGCTGCAAAGTCAAGACAGTCTGACCCTCCTCCAGGACCACCTAAACGTCATGGATTACTCCATTTGGTCCATTCTTGAAAGCAGAACCTCGGTCACCTCCATCAAGAATTTGGACGAACTGAAGGCCAAACTGGTGGCTGCCTGGGATTCCATCCTGTGGTCAGGGTATGTGCAGCATGCAATTCCTTTCCAGAGACTTTGGGCTGTTGTCAAGGCTATAGGTGACCATTTCGAATGAAAGATTTGTCACATGTTTTAAAAACTTGTGTGACCTATGTCTATAATTATATGCAAATTATGTAATTAGTGATATCATTAGTAATTTTATACACAATTAACAGAACTTTCTGCAGACCCTGTAGAAGGATACATGGGGATTAAAATCTTAACTTACTATCTAAATCTATTAATAAAAAAGATAAAATTAACCAAAATTTTATAATATCATAATATTTAATATGCCAATATATATACGTACCTCACTGAAGGTAAAAATTTAACAAACCGTCACGGTCTACCTGAATCGAACCACGGTACAACGTCGTACCGTACCAGCCTAATATGTATGTAAATCATTTTAAAAGTTGTGGAGAAATAATATGACAATGTTAGTTTGGGAATACATAAGAGATAAATAGGAGTTGGTATGATTGACTTCTTTTGCTAACTACAAAATAGTTTTGGGCTTTTTTTTTTTGTTTCTTTTTGTAGGAAAGTTTAGATGAAACAATAAAAGTAACGAAGTAAAAATAATGAAAGGCTTAGAAATGCCAGATTGCATACTTAATATGTTTAATTTACTTTCATAAATTTTTTGAATAATACAAAAAAATATTTTTTTTGCATAGACTTTAAATTCTTTTTTTCTTTTTATTTTATTTGAACTCGTAAAAAATCGCAATTTTTTACATAACTTAGATATATTAAAGTTACATCTGTCTTACAAAATTATATTTGAACTGATACAAATAAATCGTTGTTATTAACTTTATTTCCTCTCATTTCCATATAATCATACCCAAATGTAGTTTTTATGACCTCATCACAATCTACTTTGTTTACTTTGAATATATGATGAAAGCCTGCAAATGAGTCCCTGAATATAAAAGTTTCATAGTCTTTAATTGATAGCAATTAGTCATTGCTTTTTCAAATATTTGCAATTTATTTATTTTTTTCCCTTCAAATTATGATAATTTATTTAAATGCATATCTGTTGCAGTAAATATTTTACTATGGGTTGCTTTACCACATGATCAATTACACGTCAACGTCAAAATAATGAAATAGCTCTGTTATTATTTTTCCTTCCAGACACTAAAATACATATATAATGAAATTTGATAGTGATGATATACTTTTGGTGCTCAAAAATGGGACAACCAAAACGTAAATCCGTCCCCACTAAAGACATTGATGAATAAAGTAGCAAATCTTTCTGCATTTTGTGCAAGGAAAAACAAAACAAAAATAAACATCATAACCCTGACAGTTTAAAGAATATATGAGAGAAAAGCAGTTTAGCTATCAAGACATTTAATTAGATCAGCTACAAGCCGCTATAGGAGGAGATGAAAGAAATGAAAACATTGTATTTAAAACGTGAATTGGAAGGAGTTACTCCGTTCTTGATCCTAAAGTTTACTTTGAGTCTTTCAAGAACAACAGCTTCAAGAAAACCATCAAGGCTAAACATCCGGCCTGTGTGTTAATATTGGGGCTCCAGAGGCGGTTGGAGGCTGATGGTGGCCATATTAATAATTAATGTGCATTTTTAGGAAAAAATATTCTAAAATAAAATATTCTCTCTACAGCATTATCCTGATCAATAATGAGTATTTTTATGACTACTTAGAGTCAGATCTCAGTACTTTTTCAAGAAGATAATAATTTAATTCTTGTAAAAAGTGATGAATCATAAATGCAGAGATAGGGACTTATCCGAAAGTCCATTGAAGGCCCTCATCTGTGATTTAAGTTATCAATCATGGAATTGTGGATAGTGTGATGAAAGATTTTGTCGGAAAATTTTATTTTTTGTTGATTAAACTTGAAATAGTCATCTAAAAGCAATGATCAAGTATAATTCAATTCTTTCGAAAAAAAACAGATAATTTTTTATACAAGATTTCCTTTTTACTCCTTTCAGATTTAACTTTTAATTGCTAATCGCCTTTATAAGTGAGTATGGAGGAAGGACTTCTTATCAAACCACATCGAAGGAAGACATTTTTTAAAGGAATATCCATAATATAGTTATGAGATTGTCAGTTCTTTTGTAGTTAAACATATTTTTCCTGTATTGGATAAGATCGTTTCTTGATGAACCTGTTTTCATCTATAGATGACTTCTCATTTAGAAATTCATGTCTCACCTCTGGTATTAGGATTTGAATTTTTAAATGATTAAAAGTGTTGAAAAAAGTGTTTCTGATTTGATTCCCTGAGTATGTGTTTGTGGTTAATTTTTCAAGAGTAAATATGTAAATATATATATATATTTTTTGGAACTGATAATGTGAAGAATGAAATTTATTTTCTTCACATGTTGTCATTATTATTTAACTTATTTAAGTCCATATTGAACTCAGAGTAGAATTGGGTATCAAAAACGGAGTAATTCTAGCAAATGTCCTTATTTATATCCTTTTCTCCTTCCTCTCTTGTCACAGCTGATTGTACCTGATCTAATGAAAAGTCATGAGCATTATTATTTATCTCCTCCAAAACATTCTTAAAATTATTAGGGTTTTTTTTAACTCCCATTCTACACAGGATTTTCATCATTATGAATAATATATGTCCCACTGGCATATAAAAATAAAAGAAAAGGAAAATTAACGTACCACGTATTTCAGGAGGACGGGACTCTGACCCATACTGCTAATATTGTACAAGAGAGGATAGGTAGCAACGTGAACATCTGGTCCAAGAACATTTCGCCCCCTCAGAGCCCAGATCTTAATCCATTCCATTACTCCATATGGTGGCAAATGGAGAAGAAAGCCTGCAATGTCTGCCGCCCGAATATTGATGCCCAGAAGACCTCCATTAACTAGCTGTGGAGGATCATGAGGAATGACTACGTTGCCAAAGTGTGCAAGGTGTTCCAGAGGCAGGTTGAGGCTGTCATTGAGGCTAGTGGTGGGCAGATTTATAATTAATGCGCATTGTCAAAGTAAAAAATACATATTATCAAATAAAATGTTCTATGTACAACATGCTCCTGATCAAATATGACTATTTTAATGATTACTTAGAGGCAGGTTCCAGTTGAAGAATAAATTCTCTCAACTGCGTTGTCCATGATCTTCGGTGATTCCAAATTTTTGCATCATATATATATTTGCAGACTTCCTATTTGCTACGTGTAGATTCCAAAAATACTTTATCGATTGCATCTATTTTGGAAATGTGACTAACCTTGGGACATTACACTAAATATTCTTCATTTTTGCTCTTAACACTATTATTTAAAATTTCCGAACAAGTTTATTTATCTATGGTATATTCTTGGGGTCATGTGAAACATACATTAATACTTTTATTTTCTTGTCTGAACTTTGAATGGCCTTGATTAAAAATGAAATCTCCAACTTTGAGTAATAATTACTAAAGTCATTTGTGTAATTATCTAATTTGTTGAGTGGAGATTTGAGTCTCAAGATTTAGTCTAACCCCATATCACCTTCAGATCGATTATATTTGAATATTTATATAGATGACATCATCAAAAATATAAATCAGTTTTAGTTTTCTCATTAACCCTTTATGACGTAAATTATGTTAGACTTTTAAATTTTTCTCGCATATATGAAGTATATTTTGTATAAATAACACATATTTAGCATAAAAATAAAATATCTTAAAATAAACCTGAATTTTATTGATGTGTCCCAAATTTAGTACATCAGGCACAGAGACATGTCTTATGATGTGGTCAAACATGTCACATTGGGCATTCAAATGCAAAAAGTCATATTTAGTATTTATTAGTCGATAATACTTAAAATAATGATTACATGAGCAGAAAAAAATTGATAGAGCAGACGAAGAGCCATCAAAATACATGCACACCTATTAATTTTTAGATGTCACTGAAATACCGTATGTGTTTTTGCACAATACATATTATCAGTTTGTTGTAAACGTGTACTTCACCGGTATGATAAGTTTCTAACAGAGGCATCAGCAGTAATTAAACTTATAAGTATTTTCCAAATGTACCAAATTTGGCACATTGGGTCATAAAGAGTAAAAAAAAACAAATGGAAACACGTCATCTTATCCGTATCTTTTTATTTTTTTTCATTATCAAAAATTTGCACAAATTGTCAATAAGAGTACAGATATTTAAAAAGTGAAATAAACCCTATTCTAATATTTTTCTGTTATTTTTTTAAATTAATCCCCTGTCAGTTGCTCAAAAATGAACGCAATGCAAATACTTTATCAAAAGATAATTAAATAACCCATTTAACTATAGATTACATTTAAGATTTGCACTCATGTTACTGAATGGACTAATATACTTTAATCCATTACTATCTCAAAAGACATAATATGTAGATACAATTAAGATATTTAATATTATTAGAATAAAGCATTTAAAAACTTGGTTTGAAAATGCATCCATGCTTTGTATTTTTCTTATCAAGTCCTCCATTATCAATGTCTTTACTATATATAATTATACTTACATAAACGTTACGTTTATTTATAACATTTAATGAATAGGAGACCCACAACATCATTTGTTATGTCATGATGTATCAAACAAGCTTGGCAATCTATTTACTTAGAAATAATTATAGCCTTACAATATTACCCAAAAAAGTATGATTACATAAGAAATTATAGAGATAGAAATATTTAATATATTTGCACATTTTTATATAAAATAAGGATTATAAGGCTCGTACGTACCACAAAATAAACGTATTCATTTGTTTTGATTGTAAATATATAGCTGGGGGAAATATTGAAACTATGTAATTATAGTAGGAAAATGGAACGGGGAGAACAAGGGGAGAAGAGATATAAAAAGAAAAAAAAATTCTTATCAATTATATAAAGGTTCATTATTAATATTTGAGTAATAGAGCATGCAATATATTTTAAAAGCCCCAAAAAGTTGTTACAATTTTTTTCAATGATTACTTTGTACTACTTTTAAATTTCACTCTATGGAGTAATTGTCAATAATAATTATCTACTTTTGTACCAATTTGTATATTAAGTAAAATATAATTTAATAATAAAAATACAAACAATTATTTATTAATATTTTTTTTTTCATAGAAAAAAAAACGATATATTTGTAGAAGGTATCAATGGGACACTTCCTTGACCCTTATCATACACATTTGAGATAATATGTGTATATGCTCATTGTTTCGTTTTATGTACTCATCTACTAAACAATCTACCTAGATACGTATCCCGGTTTACCGGAAATTTACACCTATTGGAAATTCCTGGGATATTCCTCATTTAATTATTCTGGTTCTACAAAAGTTGACATTTAGTTCATGGGTTAAGTATTTTAAAATTATAGAACTTCCAACTCATCAACAATAGCGTCTCCACATTATTTACTATTTATGTTGTTTGATGAAAGTTGGATTGGGTAACTAATTTTTATTTTAATCCAACACAAGGGCTCTAATAACCTGTTTGCGGACCCACCTTACAGAATTTCATTTTGCTGAGCAGAAACTCTACCAAATGACCCCTTTACCAGACTAGCATCTTGCTGAATTACCCCATTGCCGTTGGACATATTGCTTAAAAATACAAAATATTTTGATGATTATTCATGCTACAATACTGTGTAGTTATGATTTCCATTCCCAGTGGTAAAAATTGTGTGTATATTGGTTATGTTTACAAAAAAGTAACCAAAAATCAACATGGTAAACCTGACAATTTTTTTTTTTTTTGTTTTTTTTTTTTTTTTTGAGGAGAGCAGCTTGGCTCTCATGACGTTTCATTAGATCAGCTACAATCAGTTCTGACAAGGGGGGGAATAAAGAAGAATATTGGAAAGAATTACTCAGATGTCGATCCCCAATTCTAATCTGAATCCCACGAGGACTTACAATTAGAACTCCATAACTAGTCTTCAAGGTTCTCCCCCCTTTTAAGAACAGACACAAATATTCCATCAGGTTTGAATATAATTAATTGTATGCAGTAAAAGTAAAGTAATAACATAAAAAACAAAAATTCATTCTTCTGATTACAAATTCCAAAATAACAAACCAGTTAAAAAATACACACGATTTACTATCAATTTATGTTACTCTATTTCACAAAAAAAAATTGAATGTTTAATATTTTGCAACAAATTGCAATATCTAAGTGTTTTTTAATTTAGTTATTTCATCGTGAATATTTTCAAAAGTTGGCTAGAACCGTTCTTAGAAGTGTTCTAAAAAAACTCATGACATTCATCCAATAAATCACGATCTTACCTTGCTAAAACAAAAATATACAGTGGATATTTTTAATAAATATGGATATTTGGATTTTTTAGCGTGAATATTTTTCCTATTGTTTTTGAAGGGGACTTGTGATTTTTGTGCAGAGTCAGTTTATTGTCCGATGATAGACACATCTTGAGAATTATATAGTCAGCCACAACAATCAATTAATGTACACTTATTTATTGCAATATGTGCCAAATATTTAAACATTTTATACTTTCAAATTAGAGTAATGACGCAACATTTTGCAGCATAAATCCTTAAGAATTTTATTAAATTGACTGCAAAATTTTACTTATGCAACTTGTATAAATGATATTGATAAAAATGAAGAAAATGAGGATTTTATATGGGTGAGTTTGGCTAAAAATGTGTTATTCCGCAACAAATATACAAATAAACACATAACATTGAAAGCATTCCTTATTTGCTAAAGGAATTCCAATATTTCCCGGGTTTCTGTAATTTCAAAGAATCCCGGGAAATGAGGCACCCTACAGCATTCAAAGGTAGTTAAATATTCATATGTCTCTTGGCTATACTCATACACAAGGAAAAAAATATATTTGTACATAAAACACTTGTTTCAATACCAAGGTAGGTATTTTGTGAGCTCTACTCTTGAAAAATGTGTTTATTTAAAGATTGCGCACGATAACAATATGTATTATTGTAGGCTTCAAGTACATAAAATATAAAGACACTTGTATGAATAAACATTCCTCATGAAATCAAAAGAATTAGTAAAATGACACCTTAATGTTATGTTTTTTTAATTTATATAATTCATATGAATCAACTCTTTGTTAATGAACATACTTTCTATCAAGCAGTTAGTGAACTAGGTAAAAAAGAAACCCCGAAAATAAAACGAATTTAGTTTTACGCTAACCAGTTAAACCAATATTTATGATTAAATCATTTAAATTTTCTATAACTTTTTAAGTATGACATCCATTTTACACTCATAAATATCAATTATAATGCTAAGAATACTTATATGAACATAACATTAAGTTGTGGAAAAGATCATTTCGTATTTCTTTTTTTTACACCTTCTTTAAAACTAATTATATCTTTTTCAGAATTGATCACATCAGATCATACGATAAAGCCTTGTAAAGGTGTGAGTGTGTACTACAAACGATTTCTGTACAGTTTTGCAAATCGTCAATTCATTCGTGAATTATCGTGCGTTGTGTATGGAGGTCTCAAGGAAGAAATTTGCCATATTTTACATTTTTAATACAAGAAAGGAGAAAATACGTCATTTCTGTAACTTGCGATGAGATCCTTTTTGAAAGCCAATGCAGCAGCCCAGAACGTGGCCAAGTGAGGATTGTTACTGTGTGTTTGGTGGGATTGGTAGAGAAGAATCTACGATGAGCTGCTCCCCTATGACCAAAATCTTTCATCTACTGTGAACAACTTGACCGTTACAAGCTGGTAATCGAACAGAAGCGGCCAAGTTGGTGAACAAGAGAGCAATCGTGTTTCATCAAGACAACGGCAGGCAGCACATTTCAATACAGAACAGAAACTCCTGGAGCTCGGATGGAAAGTTCTTGGCCTTCCATCTTACAGTCTGTAACTGGTACCAAGTAACTATCACCTGTTCCTGTCTAGGGTTAACGAGCTAGGCGATACAAATTTGGCCTTAATAGGACTTTTACAACAAAACCACAAAACCATTATAAAGTTGGATTCTTTTTGGCAACAAGTTCGAGAAAAACTATATCCTTGTCATAAATAATATTAAAACATGAGTTTGGTGTTTCAACAAGATATAATTAGTTAGTTTGTTAATAAAAACATCAAATTATTACTTTGATAAAAATGTCTAAAAAATTTTTTATTACATTTGGGAATCAAATTAAGTAACCCTCTATTCATATGAGGTTTCGTGTATATATATATATGTGTGGCTATCCATATCCACAATGTGTACACATTGGAAAAATTATATATAGTGTATCTTTTCAGAGATGATAATAGTTACATTGGAAATTGTTATTGATTGTACTCAAAACATCACATGATGAGAATTAGTAATAAAAATCAAGCCAGCCCAGTTACCCTTATTTTATGTTATACGTCTGTTTGACACATTTAATTTCTTGCAATGTACAATATACTGGTTACTCTATATTTTTCTTTACGAAATTTTTTGACTTCCCTGAATCTAGAGTCTAGTACTAGTTTTCAAAATTTGAACACTTTGAAAGGTCATAAAAGGACTGTGGAATATTTGTATACAAATATATTATTAGGTTAATTTTCATCCGGATAATTGATATGCAGTTCAGATACCGAATAAACTTTTTGTTTGATCATTTTTGTACTTGCCATTTTTTGTTCTATTATTTGACTATCAATCAATCGCAAAGGTCTTAAGTCTGTGTCACTTTCCTTGTCATCTCTTTGTCAAATGCCCAAAAATGAGCTGTAAAAAGTTTTTAGTCGAAGAAGAGTTGATGACCTAAGCCTTGAACCTCACTGTAATAACATTTCTGGTCCGATTTAAAAAATTCAAAAATCAATAGGCACTTAAGATATAAAGCTACCTATATAATTACAGACAGTTCTAATTTCATCACACAGGCCCACTCTATTTAATATAATACAAGTGTGTAACTTTCAAGTTTCCACCCGGTATACATAATGAAACAGTAAAAGAAGAGAAGCAAGGTGAGTCAGAGAATCAATTTAAATATTAGTAAAAAAATATGAGTTTAAATAAAAAATTATGCGAAATAACTGATCCAAAAGAATGTTATTTTATTGTTTGTCAATTGTGAAGAGCAAAAAATCCCAGTGTACTAACAAAGGAATAAATATGGCTCCTGACTGAACACTTTTTTATGTTCTGAAGTGTTGTTTACATTGAACATTTAATCAAGGATCAATTGTATGGATAAAATACAACCAATGTATATTAGAAAATAAACTGCAGATTACTGCTGATGCAATCAAATCTACCACTACTTAACAAATGATTTTTTGTTATTGTTATCATATGATCATTATTATTATTGCAGTATTTTCCCTATTTTTTAAAGTATGCCTAGGGAAATAAAAAATAGATAGCTTATCATGGATATCTTCAAACTCATAAGTTGATTTTGCATTTTATATATTTTATCTTCCTTTGAAAAAAGATATTTAATTATATTTTCAAAAAATCTTCCTTTAATTGTGTGTAATCTGATTATTTTTTTAAATAAACTTAATTTTTGTAGCAAAGAACAAAAACTATCCATCACAAGGTTATTCTAGTAAAACACTTAATTAACTATTTAAAGAAAATTTGATGAGAGACGAACTTTGATTGGTTTTACTTTCGGATAATATATACAATACTCTTAAATATACTTTTCTAGATAGAGCTAGGGGCTCTAACAATGTATTATAAGGATTTTCCATTACTTTTCCTTAATGTACATTATCGCTATTTCTGCCCTTATATAGCAGAGATATTGTTGTTATTAACTATGTGGCCAATTCAGCGTGAATCAAAGTCATAAATGAAGATACACAAAACTTATTGATTTATAATTTAAATCTATATTGAAGAACTTTGAACTCCACTTTGCTATGAATCATGACATAGTGGATTTTTACGCCACCTCACAGTCATCAAAGAGTGCTACTTAACATGAGGAAATGTACTAACCTTACTTATTATATTTGGTACATTTCCTACAGTTAGGTGGCACTGCCTGTTTATACGTGACATAGATTAAACTTTGACCCCGTTCGAAAACATACTGACCTGCAAAACATAAAAAAAATATTTGATAACTTTTTCGGGGTAACCCTAGATGGAGAGTCTGATTTTGCAAACAGTAAATATTTCTGGAATGTGCTATGAATTTATATGGCCATATAGAGAGTGGAACCCTGTCAGTTCTAAAAACATAAAAAGTATGTTGTATGACATGATTGTGGAGGACAAGGGCTAGATAGAAGCTTTATTTTCTATGTTTATAAAGTTATAAAAATTATGCCTCGTTCATACTAGCTATTAGTTGATTTGCTGTGCGAACTATGATATTCCCTTTGAAGAAATATAATTATAACAGTATTTTACCTAAATAGCTACATCTACTTAGTATTATTTAGCATACAACTGCATTTTAACTCAACAGTATTATCTCTTAGCACAAATAATTTAGTAATATATCATTAAAATGTAAACTGTATTATATCATTCCAAGCGGATAGCACTAAATTTGAGTTATTTTCACCTACAAAATGAATTTTATTTATTTGATATTTATAACAAACAGAAAGTATTGTAATAACTAGGTGATGCTAATGATCAGAGCAGAATTTGAATCTCCTAGCTTAAATATTAGTGAACAATTAATCATCCAAATGTTGAAAGTCTCAATTCAAGCTTTTGTTCAGATAGCATGTTTTTGCACTTGGTCAACGAAATATATTATTGCATATTTTATTAATGAAATCCAATTAAGAATAACAATTTGGCTACAACTAGGTAAAATTGGTAAAAGTAGTATAAATACCTTTGTCAGTATTTAATTGTATCTATCATTTTATTTTATTTTATCTAAAGTGTAATGTTCTGTATGACACGATAACGTTTACGCTTAATGCAAATATAATAAGTGCACACGTTCAAAATGAATACACAGTTAACGAAAGAAAATCATAAGAAACAAATATGAACATATCCATATCCAGTATTAATAAACAATTAAATACAAACATTCCAATATAATAAAACTCTCAGTAATTTTGAAAGTGATTTCTGATTCTCCCTTGCAACGCTACTGAGGATATTAACGTCGTATCATCCCTGGAAATCCCACAGGAAGCCCTTGATTTTTTACCTCCTGGACTGTTGAAATTAATAGCTCCATTTATAGAGCCTCGCTATACACAATGCTATTTTGGTAAGGTAAGTCTGTAAAGATTTTCAGTGATCATTGAAAATTTACAAGCTCAACAGATAACGTCATTGCGACCCCAAACACAGGAATATAACGATGAAGAATAATTGAAATACCTAAGCATAGTTAATGAATCAGAAATCAATTGGGAAAACCTTGTGTTAACCTACGATCCGACCTTTGAATGCCTCTCCGTATCCTCAAAGTGGTTTACTTCACAACAGCCGATCGCCTATTCTTCTGACACATTTTCGATCATAAAAAAGTGAAAATCACATATCTTTCCGATATTATGCTCCTTCGTTAATCTCTGTGTCTTTTCATAAATAAATAACTTATACTGTCGAATGAGAATTGATAAGGGAGATGTGATTAGCTCTTCTTCCATTCGAACTGCAGTCGTGTTTGTTAATTATTCGATATATTATATATAAAAACAACAATCGTAAATTATTTGCACTATATTCGATCCACATGCTATATGCATATAAAATGATTAATAATTAATATAATTAAAATATTATTCTGCACTATTTTCATTAATTCACCTATATATATTATATAAAAAATAAACAGTATCAATATAATATAATATCACTTTAAATTGAATTTAAATTATGCAATATAATATATCAGCATATGTATTAAATACAATTTTTAGCAAATTCAAGTAAATCTTCGTCACTCTATAGATTCTCTATGCTCTGTTACTTCAATGAACACGGTCAATTCTCTAACTTTCTTACCCACCAGTTTTAACAACATTGCCTTAATTTAGTGACATATTTTTAGTGTATTCTTCAACTTACATCGTGTGTAACTTTCTTATCTTAAAAGATTAAAAATAGGTTAGGTATAAATATGGATTTCTACGTTATCCGTCTCTTTTAATACACATGATCTCAAGTTGTGATAGATCTTAATATCTCTTCAATTGTGAGATATGAATTTTATGCATCCATGACAGTATTTTGAAACTTTCAATTACGAATAGGCCGTTTACATTACTTCTAAAGATTTAAAATGTTTTTGTTTGATCCTCAATGATGAAATTATTAGTTATCTGGCAATCTGTGAAGAGTTGTAGATTTTTGGAAATTTTTCGAAAAGTTTTATTTTTTGAAAATAGTTGTTGATTTTTTTTTCCAAAAAATTAATTTATTTTGTATGTAATATATCAATGTTATTTTAAGAAAATTTAAGTAAGAATTTGCTTCCATAACTAAGTAACTTTGTAGTCGCAATACCTTTTACATAAAGAAATGATAATTTAAGAGTGACGATTCTTTACAAATATGTATCTAATTTATGTATGTACTAACGAGGAGAACGTGGTAGGAACTTTCTTTATTTGAAGGATGTAATGATCATGAGTTTAAATAATAATGTAATATTGTGAATTATTTAAAAAAATGAATTTTATAATTTTGATATTAGCTAGATTACGTTCATTATCTAAAAATTATTTATGATAATTGAGTAATTTAATAATATATAGTAGAGTTGATTGGAAACAGTTGAAAGTCAAAACATAACCTGTGTCTTCAACAACATCAAAGATGTATCCACAAAATGTAAAATAAAAACATATAAATACTGCAAATTATTGTCGAAAAAATAAATAATTTTTGTCAATTTTTCTTCGAAATATTAGATAAGGACTGTTGTCGTAAAGAAAAAATAGTTTTTTGGAGGATCAATACTTTTTTAATCAGGTGGTCAGTTTTATTGTTTTTCTAGAAACTTATATCGAATGGAATGTTTTATTCTTCAGAAATATTTATATATAATTTTGTTAAAATACGAAAACTTGCATATAGAAGAGAAATTTGATAAATTGTAACACCCAGAACAAAGTGGTTAGCCACAAGAAATCTTGCAATTTTCCTGGTATTGTGTATTTATTTAATAAATTCTACTTACGTTTCACATAAAACTGTGATAGCGAATTTCTCTTATCTGCAAACAGTGATTTATAAGTGGTACATTGAAATCGGAACACTTATTAATTCAATAATTAATTAAGGTTGAGTGATTGAAACTTACTAATATTCCGATATATTAAAGCATAAACAATTAATTACAAAACAAAACAAAGCTGATCTCTTTTGCTTATGCATAAGTTAGAGAAACTGACCATTGAACGTGATCGACGAATTTCTATTTGCAGACTGTAAGCAGTGGTACGTCTCCAGGACTACCGTCTACATACTCAGCAACTCCAAAACATTGAAGAGGAAGAAGGGCTCAGTCTACAAGACCAAACTGGTTCGGATGAGTTAAAGAAAACAACCAAGTTTATGAGAACCCTTGTAAGAGAACTCGGGGTTTCTCATCAGATTGTACAGAGAGCTATCAAAAAATTGGTGGAAAGAGTCATTTTTTGCACCAGCAATGAAAGAAACCTATCTCCTCCGTTTTAAGAGTATCTTGAACTCTTTTTTTACCCTTTTGGCCCCCCGTGCAGCTATGATGCCAACCCCCTAGACTGCATATTTGAGGTGCATGTCGGGGAGAAGGTCTACAGTGCCCTTCATCCAAACACCGTGTTCCTCAAAGCCACTTTTAAAAAGTGCTGGAACGCAATAACAAAGGACTGGATCTGCAGCGGTGCCATACCTTCTGTCCTCCATCTGGAAGCCATCAATGCCACTAACAGAGGCAACATTACTTATTGAGAGACCTCACACAAGTTTTAAAGTTTAACATTTAAAGTGTTCAAATTTTAATGGACCACTCTGTAACTATATATTAATTTGCTATAATACATTGAAAGCGGATATTTCCTCACCTGGAAATATCTTCAGTACGTGTAAAGAAATGATTGCACGCTAATTTGAGCTCCATAAAGTAATTAGTAGACGCTATCGATGTTGGAATCTTCTCTGCATTAATCACTCTGTAACCTATTTTAGAGTAGAACTCTTTTTAAAAGTGGGGCCAACTGTAGTCACAGTCGTCTAAGACCAGAGTAAATGCAAATAGATTTATAGATTTAAACAGTAGCAATCATATTTTATTATTAGATTGTTTAAAAGATAATTTTTTGGTTAATAAAATTATTAAATAATTCTACAAAACAAAATTAACTGTAAAATCTAGGGTTAAATTTCGGCGTGTCTGAGTTCAACCAACTCTGGATAATTTAATCAAAAACAAAAAGTTTTGCAATGGTACTATCAGGGGTCTCCACAAATGGTGGGCAGAAGGGGTTGTACCCAACCCAAAAAAAAAAAATAAAGGAATTTTTACTTTCTACTAAATAATTTAGTATTTGAAAAAAATAATTTCTTATAAACATCTGGAAAATTTTCAAATTTTTTTCCAAAATATTAAATTTTCAAATTTAATATTGAAATTTATCTCAAAAAAATTATTTTTTTTGTTTTTTGTTTTGCAAAAATATGGATTTTTGAGAAAAAAAAAAATTTTTAGAACAGCCTTGGATTTTTGAATTTTTTTTTTTCCAAAAAAATTAATCTTTCAAATTTTATTGGCATCAGTTTTCTTTCTTAAATGTAATATTTTAAATTTTTTTTAAAGTTTTATTTTTTGTTAACAGCTCCGGATTTTGGAAAAAAAAATTTAAGAAATATAATTTCTTGTGAATAGCTTTGGATTTTTGAAAGGTTTTTCGAATAAAATTAATATTTGAAACTATTTCCAAAAAATTAATATTTGAAATTTTTTCCCAAAATGTAATTTTTCAATTTTTCTGAAATTAAGAAAAAAAGCCCTCCACGAAATGTATGCCTGTGGAAGGCCTTGTCTAGGTACTTTCTACTTATTTTGAATATAAAAGTAAAAATGATTAATGTCTTTAAATCAAAAATTACAAGTAATTTTTTTTCATTCAAACAGACAAAAATGGATTGGGTCACGCTTTTCATGGAAAACATACGTGCATAATATATTTGTTACACTTGAAAGAATAAATTGTTTGACATGATTATGAAAGGTTTCATTAGGGTAAATTGATATTCACAAGTCAACTATTAAATGTAATAATATGGCGTTTACATAAATCTGTATTTATGTATGTATAATTAAATAAATATACCATTTTTTAGAAGGTCAATCATAATATGAAGTACACATATATACATTTATATTGCTATTGCAGAACCATAAAATAATGGCTATACGGGAATAATAAATGCATTTCTACTATGATATAAAGATTATTGGTACTGATGCTATTATTACTGTTGCAAATACCTATAGAAATTGCAAAAAAACAGATATTATAAAGTAGTCTAATGGAAAAGAAAACGACTTTTAAATTGTTACCATTGCATTTATATTTATATATATATATTTTTTTTTTTTGAATTGAAAATAGTTTTTTATTTACTTTCATTTTAAAATTACCTCAATTTTGCACACACAAATGCAGTAAGATAAGTTTAAATACCTTTGTATGTTGAAAAAACTAAAGAATCAATTTCATAATGTGATTCGAACTAGAGATGTTTAAGGAATATAGGTGCAAACAAGAACAGGGATATGTGACTCGATTTAAGTTCATATTTTGAGTAATTACGACTCTACTTGATATCACAATCAAAGTTTCGAGACTTTACTAAAAATTCGATAGCTAATACTCGAGATACAATTTAGACTTAACGGCTATTTTATACGTAAATGAAGAAAAACCATAACACAATGGGATCTATAATATACTTATCGACTTGATATTAACTCAAAATAAATTTGAACACTCGAGATGTATGCAAAAAAATATAAAAAGAATTATCAAAGACTTGAGACTCGATTCGAACTGGTAGTGTAAGGTCTTTTACCTCACGATTATAAGCATACAAAAAATATTGGAATGTGAGTATTTTTAAACATATTTTATTCGATCTACAAATATAGAATTTAATATTTGGAACAAAAGATTGCAAGAAAGGAAAACAGTTAGAAAAAAATGGCAAGATTTTTTAAACTGATACCTATCACTAATATATTATATATTAGGATAAAAGAAGAATAAACAAACACGATAGTAGTTGGAATAGACAAAGTGCTAATCATGTAGTTATCAATTATAATATCATTAGACATGATGGAGTTTACATTTAATACAAATGAATCCAAGCCAAAAAGGGAATTTATATTTGAGTTCAGAATCCAATATTGAGCGTAGTCATCTGAATTCAGAAATATCTTGAATTATAGTAATTTGGAACTAACTATTACCTTAAAGTATCCACAAATTAGAAGTCGGATAAATAAAAGTATTTTTTGATAATTTAAAAGTGTCTGTATCTTGTTTTGAACCGTATATAATTCCATTTGTAGGCTGAAAAATGATGAAAAGCGGGGCTCTTCTTTAGATCCTTCATAATACATGGCGATGAAGAATAAAATAGTTATATTATAGAAAATATTCAAAGGATAATTTAAAAAAGATATATTTACAAAATATGCATTTACATGGATTTTTGTTCAATTTTGTATTTTTAAGTGATCCCATTTTGAAATATTAAAATTATCTACGAATCGTGAATGGATCACTTTATTATTTTGATCCTGGTATCTCATTCGCTAGGATGGAGTTCACTGTATTCCCTCATGAGGTCTGGTAGTTATCCTGTCGTCCCTTATGGATGCCCAAATTGGAAGTAGCTTCCTTCGATTGCCTCGGCTTTCCTTTTACAGAGCATGACGTCATGAAATTAGTATTGAAATCGGAAAAATATGAAGATAATGTTAACTATTTGCTATTACAACTTGTTTATATAGTAATAATTTTCATTCATATTCTTCGATAAATATCACTGAAGACCATTTATTACAAAGGAAGCTACATATTCAAATGTAATTGCATCATACTAGAAAAGTACACATATAAATTGGTTCAAAGAGCCTATAAATGACTAGTTATGGTTCTCCTAACATGGATATTAATCCATTGGAAGAATGAATTCACAGTATACAACTTGAGGATTCAATTCCTTTATTTAACTACGTAATATAGTACGTTTCGATCTCTTTGGACACGAAAGAAGGTCTATGAAAAGACGTAGATCCACAAAGGACTCGAATAATCGAAGTTGTGAAAAAAACCTGAAAATTAACATCAACAATTATTATTTCCTACACATCCTTTTGCACTATTCTCCGTCATATCTGTTACACATTATACTAATATATTATCACTTTAAGAATGAAGGAATAACAAATTTAGAAAACAAAATAAATGAACTCTTCAGGATGCCAAAAACTGTTTAAAAATACTTAAGATTTACAACCCTATCTACATATAGGCATTTCACATCAGATAGTTTTAAATATCAGTAAGAGAT
The DNA here is from genome assembly GCF_016086655.4 of Lepeophtheirus salmonis. Lineage (NCBI taxonomy): Eukaryota > Metazoa > Arthropoda > Copepoda > Siphonostomatoida > Caligidae > Lepeophtheirus > Lepeophtheirus salmonis. Next base: position 8,454,701 of record NC_052134.2, read on the forward strand.
ACATCAATGGGACAAATGTCACGGAGGCACAATATCTTATGATTAGCACTATTTTCTTTACCACAAACATTAAAGGATAGTAAAATGTTTGAATTACATCAGATTTGGTTGAATTTACTCTAAAGTTTGTCAAAAATATTTGATAAGACCGAATAATCTATTATCATTTTACAAAACTTGATAATGTAAAATAATTGATATTTTGGATCATTTTACATATTTTAAAATAGTACATAAAATAGTTTCTGAAAGAAAGAATGTATGACTCACATTTAAATAAATTTAAATCATTTCATATTTAGAAAAAGATGTGCAGCAACATTTAATGCTCGAAATGATGCATTTCTCATATACTTTTTATATTGTTTCACAAAATAAATACATAACTCATAAATAAATATTATATTTAAACATTGAAATGCATTTGTTCTTTACGGATTTGCAAATAAATATGTGGTAGATGAGACGCTAAGACCAATTTTATTCATTTTATCAAATTTTGCATTTTAGTTGAAAGGTTTTCAATTATCAAAGTAAATGTTCTAACGAAATTATGACATATATAAGAAGATACAAAACTGAGTATGTGAGTATGTCAAAATATCCAATACTATGTTTGTGAAAGATTCCTTTATACAAACAACTTACAACTCAGTAAAACACTTTTTGAATCGGGATAGATGGACACATCGCTAAATATATGCCTATTTTATATAAATACAAGCAGGAATATTTTTACGAAAATAGAATCTGAATGTATAAAAAGGACATGCGTATGTAGGAAGCATAAATTTAAAAAAAAGTTATTAAGAGAAAAAAATGAATGCTCTATGAAAACTCTAATATATACGAAAGAAAGGATTACTATAGTTTTATGTCAGCATACAAAGTGGAGATTTTAAATCAGGAAAATTAAAGGAAAATGTATATTACAATTTATTTCTAAAATTAATCTAGCAATTTAAAAAACTTTTACTGTTACATGACAGGGTCCATAGTGAGGTCAATCATTCAAACTAACCATCTCCAGCTTCAACCCCACCTAGCCTTGAACCTGATATAGCCCTTAATGTGCAATTCCTTGTCCATGTTGGTCACTGCCTCGAGAACGGAAGCCCTCAAAAAGTCGATAGTACTGTTATGTGCACGTTTATTTAATTCTCTCTCCATGACGCCCCCACAAATGGGATCATATCAAGCGAGCTAAAAGGCCACATTTCCATAACCCAAATGTGGATGTCGTCCAGTTTAGCTATTCAGGAGAATTTTTGGCATGTTTAAATAGAAAGAAACCGAAAATAAACATAATATCCCTTAAAACGTGAAGAATGGAAGAAAGCAGCTTAGCTCTCATAAAGTTTAATTAGACAAGCAACTTTGAAAAGGAGGAAGGAAGAGAAAGAAGTTAAAGGCCATTAGCAAGATTTACACTCACGTAAATTCTATTCTGAGTTCAACAAGGCCTTACAATAATAACTCTGCAACAAATCATTAGGCTGCCTCTCCCTATCTTATGAGCTCACGCAAATGTTCCATCCGGTTTCGTATACATCAATAATATGTTGTATATAGTAGAAAGGGAAGTAGACTTCTCCGGAATTAAATAATAATGACAACAGCAAAAGAAAAGAAAATTTACTCATCAGTTTGATATTTAAAAAACGTACAGTCTCTAAGGTGGGAATTATACGCACTCCACAATTATAATAATATTTTCATCCCTTGTTTTAGAAAATATGAATTGTCAGTAAGCTTTAAAAAAAACAAATGTGACATGACAGCAATTAAATTCAAAAGCTGTTATTATTTTTTCTCCAAGAGAGCACATCGTAGTATAAAACAATCAATATTGCACGTACTGAAAAAAGATGTATACTAACACTGATAATTATTGGGGGGTTATAACGGTAAGTCCTCGCGGGACTCAAAGTAGAATGAGGATCGACATTGGTTTAAATTCTGTTTATGACTACACAAGATACACAGTGGGATTTTTATATATTTCCATTTCACCCTCTCATAGTTGCTTGTAGGTAATCTAATAAAACGTCATGCCAGATAAATTTATCTTATCTAATCAATTTTTCAAATTGTTATGGTTACCACGTTTAGCATACCAGGAGGTAATATTTTCTTCAACTCCAATTATATACGTAATCCTTTGGTAAACTCAATTTAGAATTGAGAATCATCATCAGAGTAATTCTTTTTTACGTTTTATGTTTAACTAGCGGACGTAAAATTTCTTATTAGCAATCCTTTTTTTTACGTCTACAAACAGCCAGAATAGTTGCTGGGAGCCAAATAGGGAGAGCAAGGTGGGTGCAGAACAATTTAAAGTTCAATTCATGTAGTTTTGCTATTATTTTGATTGACTTGTGACACGGTTCGCTTTCCTGGTGAAACAGCACATTCTTATTCTGTAAATGTGGTCGTTTTTCCGTAATTTTGTCCTATATAATATTCATTGTTAATGTTTCTGAGGGGGAGTAATGCATTCATGTTTTATCCATTGCCATATATCCACGCAAGAATTCAAGTTCATTATGTGAAAACATGGCCAAACACTTCTCTGAGTCATCTGTACGTTTTTGTCTTTGGTCAAGAGTAAGAAAACACATCACCTACTTTGAACAGAGCTTTCTCTTTGACAAATGTCTATACAATATTAAGGGAACACGTCTTTTGATATCCTTATGATGTCAATTAACTCACAAAACTTCATTTTCCGATCATTCAAAATGATTTTGTAGATTATTTTAATGTTTTCTATTGTTATCGCCGCATTGGACGTTCACTGGGTTTTGCATCATTGGTGTCTCTATGACCACATTTGAAGTCAGCAAACCAACGTTTAATTGTTGTTCTTTATAGAAGGTAGTCTCCATAAGACTTTTTACGCTATTGGATATCTTGAACTGTATTTTTCCCCGTCAAGAAGCAATGTAAAATTATTAAACGCGAGTTTGTTTTAATCAATTGTTTTGCAAATAATAATAAAACTTAGCACGGTAACGCACAAACTAAATTACAAATTGTCATGAATATTGACAGCTATTTTGGAGGTTGGTATTAACCGAAAATGAGGTAAATATATAAAAATATCTTTGTGTGAAGCCCGGGACTTTTCAGGACATGTCCTAAGTGCCAAGTCAAATTTGTAAATATTTATTTCCTCGCCTTAATAGCTGTTTGAAGTTAAATTGATAAACCGCAAATGACAGCTAATTTGATCTTCTCACAAACATTTTTCTAATTGTAAGAGTTACCACGTCATTTTTCTATTTTTTTTGGCAGGTCATATTTTCAACAGCTGGAATACTATAACTATTGTGGTGATTTTTTTGAATAATTTTCTATAAAAAAATCCTTCAGATACTTGCATTTGGCTAGAAAACTATATATAGAAACTTGTCAGACGGAATAATTTATTTCATAATGGATCTAAATATATTATACATAAAAAAGTATACAAGAAATATAAAAACATGAGATTATTACTTCATTAAAAGATTTGCAATTTTTTTTTTTTTTTAAACCTTTTCTCTTTATTTTTCTATAATGGCTTTATATCTTAAAGTAATAACTTTAGGACTTTCTTCTATTTCATTGTTATTTTTATACTCTCTTAATTAAAAATTATATCAACTTTTCTTGTAACATAGCCGCTTGAGAGGGAAACATAACAAAGTTTAAAGTAATATTAGTAGCAGCAAAAAACAATTGAAAAACGATACATAAAAAACTATTCTTGTTATTTTATTTATGGGTCTTTTATACATTATACTTTATCGAATGCATTCTTTTTTAAATATTTTTCTGTACAAAAAAATGTTGGAGATAAGTTATTTTGACAATTTAGATCATTTTTTTAAAAATGTTGTTGTTTTTTTCATTTTTTCGCTTAACACATTAGTTTTTTTAACAAATTCTTTTCTTTTAACTCCTTTAAAAACAAAAACTGAGCGTGTACTCCCCGGGAATTAGTGCCTGATCAAATTTCTTGCATTACAGAACAAGAGAGGCGATCAGGGACTTCTTGGTGGTTTGAGGACCTTTGTTGACCTTTGACTAAAGCTATCTTCATGCAAAATAACTCATCAAATTCAGGTCGGTGTGAGCAGGAAAGCCAAATATCCTAGTACACTCAGTCGTATCAATCCTCGTGATCACTCCCTTATGGTCCTTTGTCTCCAACAGGGCCTTCCTCAACTTCCAAAGCGCCGAATTTCCTTTTTACACCCTGAAAAAAATTAAAAGTTAATCTAGAGTAAACTAATATCCCGACACATATGTTCATAACTGTTTTGTATTTTATTTGATTAGCTTGCAAATCAAAATATATATTCCTCTATTAGGGTTCTTTTAAAAACGTATACTAAATTAATGTATAAAATGCGTAACACTCTCAAAAACAGTTTAAAATAATATTTTGATATACCAAAGCTATTGCAATTCTTTTCTTAATTGGGCAATCATATTGCAATAAGAAAGGGTAAAAATAAAACTTGATTTGTTTCACTAATAAATGTCATAATTTTGAAGGAACTCCAGATTTGTGCATTAATCAATTGTTGAAGTATATTAATAAAGTCCTACATTTGAAATACCAATAAAAATTTCGAATATTATCTATATTAAAAAACCAATTTTTGCTCTGTTTGTCTGTCTGATTGTATAAATATACGAAAACAAGTCACCGAGTCCACTGTACATAGTGATTCATGATGTATATAATCAATATATTTTGAACTAAGAAATAACAATTTAGACGTAATAATGAAATATTAAAGGCGTGTGCATATAAAAACGAACGTGTATACGACCTTGTATACATCCTTGTAAATCATATAAAGAATGATAATGAAGAAGTATTAATCAAATATTACAAGCGTGTGCTGTATAATAAGAGTATTGTTTCTGTTTGTTTTGGTATTAGTCTCTTATGTTTATCAATTTAAACAGGGTCATCAGACAGAGGTTGGCTAGAGGGGATGTAGCCTCGACCCCCCCCCCAACAAAAAATAAAGGAATATTTGCTTTATATTAAAAAAATTTTGGGCCAGGATGAAAAAATTTTACTTGAAAGTAGTGGTATTTTTTTTTTTTAAAGTCATTTGTAAAATTATGCTACAGAACAAGAAATTATCTTTTTTGAAAATTTATAGATTATTGTAGTTTTTTCTAAAAAAATAAACTATTAAAATTAAATTTTTTCTAAATAATTAAAAATGAAAACTAAATTTTTGAAAATTTTTCTAAACAGCCAATGATTTTTGAACTTTTTTTTTTAGATCTGTGGTGAATACCTATGGCTTTTTGAAATGTTTTTCAAAAATATTTGTTCACAGCTTAACAAGAGCTAATTTGAATTCAATTTATCCATTTTCGGACCACTGAGTTCGATTGATTTTAGAGATGGTTGGAACGATCGAACGATAAACCAACCAAATCCCCTGCAACAGCAAAGATAAATTTATTAGTTGGATCACGAAGGTACTCCAAGATTTGCCATGGGGCCACATGTTGAAGGATAGCTCACGCCTTCAGCCTCCCATAAAGGCTGTCATTAAAGCTAGAGGAGATTATATTAATTAAAAATATCAGCGTCCATCAATCCTTCATTTTTTTTAAATCTGATAACAGATTGGGGAGAAAAAAGCCTTTGAAAATAGCTTGCACACCCTGTTCATATATCATAAACATATTTTTATCTAAGAAATAACAATGTAATCGTAATATATATATATTGCAGGCGTTGACATATAACATCGAATGTGGCTTAACAATGGACTGGGCATATAAGAGCAAACAATTTATAAATTGCTGAATTAATTTTGATAAAATAATTGTTATATACAGTATCCTTAAATTTTCGAGATTTGAAATTCCCACCCTGTATTTAAGGGTTTTAAAATTAAGTGTCTAAACAAAGACAACACTATCTTTTTTTGTTTTTACTTGCTTCTCCGCGAGAAATGTTGAGGCTAACCAAAAAATAATCTATAAATAACTGTATAACCTCCATAGATTTATCTTTTTATATGAATTCAGTAGATTATGAAAAGAAAAGGAAAAATCCTTCCTTGTCGAAGCTTACAAATTCAAAATTTAGCATGTGAAATACAAAATTTAAAAAACTTATCAAATATTTTTCCTTTATCTACACATTTTTTGGCTTTTTTTCACATAATCACAACATATTTTTCTAAAAAACTTCCACCCCTAGCTATATCACCGTGATGTTATATTTTAATTTTGTAAAAAGGTCAAATTATCAATTATGGGTTCGAAAATAACAGAATATTTAACTAGTGGTAATATCTGGCATTGCCTAGAGTAATTAGACATAGGCTAAAAGATGAATTTTTCATTCATAAGCTAGAAAATAACTTCCCCAGAAATCTTCAGTGGTACTCTCTGTTTTTCATGGGAACACTCACACGTAATTACTCAATACAAAAAATCTTAAATCAAGTAAGATTTCGCGTGTTCTCCCTGTTTGAATCATGAAGTTAGAAGAAATAAATATTTGATAGGAGGACTGACGACTCATTAAATTTTTTCATCAGTAATGCGTACTTTAGTCGGAAGATTTGTCACCAAAATAGAGTAACGAAACACTACCGGAAATGCTATGGTGCAGTGTTTCAATATTTAGTTATTTTTCTTACTGACCTAGATAATTAATTTATTGTTATAACATTATCTTCCGTCTTTTCCTAGTCACTTATTTATACCCTTCATAAAAATGGGACTTTTATCCGGATTAGAATATTGCATACGCAATTAAATTTCGATAGAATGATTTGGAATATTCATAAAACATTTATAGACTTAGATCTTTTGGTCGGGTTGAACTAGACAGAAAGAGTCTGCTTCAGTATAGCTATTGAAGGGTGAGTAGTCCAAAATATCACTTACATTATTAAATGCCCCAAAACCTTTGTATCCGCTTAAATAAATGAATTATTATCAGTGTGTTTTCTTAAAGTAGAAAAATCGCTCCCATTCTTATCCAATATATATATCTTCGCGATCATTGTTTTTCGGAACCAAGTCTTGCCCTGAATTTGACTAGTGGTGTACTCGAAGTATCCTTTAGAGACTACAAATGATACAAGCTAGCAATGTCCCCGTTTATTATTATCAAATTAAAAATTATAAGTAAATCGTGTTCCACAAAATGTATGATAAGAGGTTGCGCTTCTTAAATATAATCTTAAATCTTCCGTGTCATTAATGTTTCATCATGTACTTATTCAATGACTAGTAGTCCTTGACTTATTATAAATATTTTGCATTGATTTACTGTATCTATAGCCTATAATATTTCTTTGACATAAATGAGACATAACCAAATGGAAGAGCGTATACAATTGATAGTAAATTCTGCAACAAAATGGAAAGTGAATTTGTTATAAATATTAAAAACACAAAAATTATATAATATATTCCTTTTATTGAACTAGCTAACATTAATTTTCTTTAGAGTAAAGTGTCATTCACTTTTATGCAAAATAATATTATATTAATTTCCTTAATGAATAGTATAAAGACCAAATTATGATACATTATTTTCTTATTGAGTAAATACTTTGTTTTCCTTGTCATACAAATGCAAATATTCCTTACAATATTTCACATTAAAAAGTTCATTTTGAATATACTTACATTATTTTTACATTTAACTCGATGCAGCACTAAATATTAATAACAAAAAGAGTAAATATACAATCAAATAAATGCATAAGACTTTTTTGGTGGAATGATGTAAATCCCTTCCCAGTATATATATATATATTTTTTTAAATAATAATGTTGCTTTTATACACGTACATATATTGATATTTGATGCATCCTCATATTGATACCCAAGGGCTGCGAATTTCCTCCAAGCAAATGCTTAATAATAGCATTTGCAGTACAATAAATATAGAATTATTGAATTTTTTTATAGTTAGATGAGATTCCCTCAAATATATAATTTCATATTGACAAAAACAATGACCATGTGTTATCTTTTAAATGGCTTTGATTAATGTTTGTTGGTGGAAACATCAGTAAATCTTGATTCAATATTTAATTATGACGTCAGATTTTGACAAAATGAGTTTTACCTACTTACAGGATTGATCTTATCTAGGGGTACACCAATCATTATTTTTAATTTTAAAAGAACATTGTTGCAAAATCACTGAGGCGGACAACAAGACATTTTATGTCTAAACAGAGCAAGCTGAGACAGCTGTAAAGAGCAAAGTATATTCTAAATTTTCTCAAGGGAAACAAAAGTTCGGGCAAAGTTTTGCTCTTTTTTGATGAAAAAAAAAATCACCGTTAATGCCACTCTGAATAAGTAAAACGGTATCTACATCAAAATCCAACATCTAGACAATATCTCAGCTTCAGTGAGACACGTCTTCAGAACAAAATATCCCGCCGGAACCATGGTTTTAGGCGTTGTGGAGTGTGCCTTCCAATGTTTGTGAAGAGGAAGGAGCAGATCAATGCAGATGCTTACATCGAACTTAACTTCTGTATAAGAAAGTGATTTGGGTAACCAAAAGTTAGAGGAAAACTTATTTATTGCTCAAGATGAAGTTCCATGTCATCGCGCCACTAAGAACAAGCACTTCCTGAGAGGCAACTTTCCAGACTTTTGGTACCTCAACATGTGGCCACCCTCTTTTCCAAACACGAACCAGGAGTGGGCCAAGCTCGAGTCAAGGTCTGCAAGGGATTTATCCCTTTTATTGAAGCAATTATTAGAGCTGAGGGCTCACGTATGGCGAGCACTATTTCGTCAAATAAATGTCCTCACAAAACTTCTTGTATAAATTTTACTTTTGAAAAATGGAAAATTATAAAAACTATACCACTAGATAAGATCAACCCTGCAAATATTAGTGTTGTGTTTTGGTCTAAAAATCCTATTCCGGTCTGATATCGTTATAATACATGTTGGACCGACTAATTCAGTGCTATTAAGATGTTCAGTCTCTGTTGGTCTCATATAAAATTATGTCAATATCGGTGAAGTCATTACTTTTGTTGTATATTGCAACCTTTCCTTCAAAAAGAAAAATAAATAAAGAACCAAAATTAGTTGGTGGCTAGCCAATTATTCCCAACCCAGGAGTTATAGTTAAATAAATAAAAAATTATGTAAAAGAATTGACCCTAAGTCGCCCTTTGTCCAATCAGAACTCTAAAATAGTAAACGAAAAATTCAAATTACACTTTAGCATATTTTTATTGTGATTTCAACTATGTTTTTAGCTCGGATTTTTCACATTTTATTATTTTTTCAGTAATAATTAATGTGTCAAATCCTGTTACTTTTTACCACCATACAAGCACAGTGCATTTACAGACAAGTAGAACATTAAAGAATCCCGAGAGCGGCTGTTGGATATACATGGGTAGCCACTAGGGTCCCCTTCACCCTGGCAAAAAACCCTGACCGAATCACAAATTTTAAACACTAAAAGCAAGTCAAGCCTTTGCCAAAAATTATCTTAGAAACCTCTTATTGAGTTTTCCAATGATACTAGCACCATGCATCATCTACAGACAAGTCATGACAGACGTTAATCAGTGCCTATAATTATTAGAAATTGTTTAACAAGAGCTAATTCTTATTCAACCAATCAATGTTAAGAACACTGATTAATGGAAAAGGAGCAGAAGTATCTTGTAACATTACACATTTGAAATTTTTATGTTAATGTAATGCATCGTTAGCTTTATAGTATCTCACAACTTTTCCTCCAAAAATAGATAAAAAGCGAATCAAAGACTAAAGCATTTTGAATTTAAGGTTTAGGGACATTTTGCCCAAAAACTACGAAGAAAGACAAATTTCTATATATTAAAGCATAACCTATTAGTCACAAAAATAAACATACTTGACCTCTCTAGCTTACGTATAAGTCCAGAAAATGAAACTTGAACATGATCAACAAATTTCGATTGGAACAATCCAAGTAGTTGAATGTCTCAAGGACCACCTTCTACGCCGTCAGGTAGGTCAAGAACCGAATGAGGGTAGAGAGGTCAATTTTCCAATAACCAATGAAATAAATCTATTTTCTCCATTGCAATGACTTTTGAATGGGGCTTCTGATTTATTTTGAACTCTTTTTTGACACTTTTGCCCCCCTACAGCCCTGATGCTAACCCCCTCGACTACACTTTTTGATTACATTTGGAGGGAAAGGGCTGCAGCTCTCAATGCCACTGTCAGGTAGCACTGGAACGCCATGACAGAGAACTACATCCACAGCGGGTGTCAGGCTTTCTGCTGCCGCCTGGAAGCCATTACAGTCGCTATGTGGAGCTACATTAATGATTAAGAGAGCTCAGACACACCTCTATTTATAATATTAATTTTGTTGAAATACTATTTTTGCTTAATAAGAAATATCTTATCGGAGTTTATAATTCAAAGTATTCAAATTTATATAGACCACCCGGTAGGGGCAAATTTAAATTTTTCTAATTGAAAAAATTGTCAAAATCGAAAAAAATAATATTAGACAGCGGTTCGAATTGTATTTTCTCTTTTGTCATAATAATTTATAACCTATGAGACGTGTTGTCAAAAATATTAACCTCTACCACGTCGTTACCTCTATTGAATCACGGAATCTTATCCGAAAACAAACCAAAAAGGGTCCAAAATCAGTTGATAGTTTTCCAATTCTTCCAAAGTATGGAATCATTCTTTAATGATTATGGCAAATTGTTCAGAGTTTAAAAAGAGATAATTATAACGCAACCAATTAACGATCAGAAACCTGTCTAGAAGAATAGAAGTAAAATCATAGAAAGCTGAGAACAAAATAAGCTGGCAGTATATGTTTTTGCAAGGTAACGCCGTACTACAAAACTAATGTATATGATTTAACGAATTACTGCAAAGATCCCTAATTATGAGATATAATTTAATTTAACAGGTATGGAGTAGGCATCTATAAAAATTTAAAATGTTGAGTAGAAGATAAATAGATTTAAGTGATTTGAATAAAATTATTAAATTTTAAAAATCAAAGTTTGAGCTCATCAAATTTTCATTACTTCACATCTTTGAAAATATGACTATATTTTGTCCGTTAATTTTGTTATATCAGTGAAGTAGTTAAACGCTAAACTGGAACAAATGCATTCATGTTGTGCTAAAAATTTTATTTGCTAAAGTTGGGCTTGGACCATATGCTTGTAAATCTAAACATATAAAGTTAGCTTGTATATTAAAACCTTAATCAATCAACCTTACAACTAGAATCATGATTCCTAATTCCTAACCCTTTCTTAAACCAAATGAATCAAAGCTAATTTATTAGTGTACTTGAAAAAACTTAGACACTTTAATTTATTTGGATAGTTCCAAATTTGTTCAAAACTATAACTATTCCTAAAATAAAAACATATTATCAGAAAAAGATTTTTTCACTAATCTTTTATAAGAGAGTATACCTTAACTTACCAATTCAGCCTTGCATACGGCTTATAACCGCAATTTATTTTTTCTATTTTAAGATAAATTATCAAAATTTACTTGAGTACTTTTAGCACTAGTCTTTTCCATTGTTCTTGTATATTAGTAAATTACTGTAACTTAAACGGGAAATAATCATTCAAGTTCAACTATTTGGACATCATCATGGCATAAGAATTGACAAAAGCATTCATTTTGAATGCAAGCTTAAATATAAATCGTTTACTTATACAATCTAATTATTTCTGTCTATTTTCTCATTTAATAGTTTATACAGGCTACTATAAATAATTGACGTCGATGTAAATCGAAATAACTCTTATACTCCGGACGCACCCAGAGCAATCCTGGAATGTGAAATCTTCTATTTATATTGATATGGGTAGATAAATATATCATCAACAAACAATGGACCTTGTAAGCTCACTATTTTAACAAATGAATTCATTAATCAATGAGAGTGGACTAAAAATATTTAGTAGAAAATTAATAGTTTTATCAAACATACATACACAGATATAAAGATAATCACAAAACCGTTCATTTCTTCAAAGAAAACTAAAACAAAGGATCTATTAATCAAAAAAGGACTAAGAAAGAAGAAGAGAAATCAAAGAAAAATATGTTTTAACTTTATTCGTTTTTACCTTTATTATACAACACAACCTTTCTTCCAAATAGAAATAAGAAAAAAAGCCCCAAATCATATGTTGGTTAGGCAACTGTTATTTATCTCTTAGCATCTCCCAGACTATCATTGCCATAGTATTTCTCCACAATTTTTAAAACGAATTACTTATACAACACCATGCAACAACATTTTTACGTGCACGCTGAAACCCACATTTTTTTGTTAGTAAAGCCGTAGAACACGAAAATGACCTTTAAAACTTTCAAAGAATGTAGGTTTGGCCTTTAAAGCCTTTTTTTTTTAAAATCAAGCTTTTAGGGTATAGCTATGATTCAGCCCCATATTTTGACATGAAAGACCTATATATATGAAAATGAAAGTAAATAACAAATTGATATAAACATTCAGAATTTGAGAAATAAATTATTTTTTAATTTATCTTGATAACAATAAATAAAAAATGTATATAACCACTAAAAATCGAGTAAAATGAAGGACCATACTCCGAAGCGAATTTATGTTTTGTTGCTCCTCTATGTGCTATATATTCTAGCTGAAGTTTTAGAATAGACCTTACATTTTAACTTATACAAAATTGCATTTAAAAATAGGTCGATTTTGATTGATTATTTGTCAATTTTGTTTTAATAATAATTTAGGAATTTTCATAAAATAAGCTGGTTAGGTTATGTTAAAATATATATTACAATATTATTAAGGGTGGGAAAATTGAATCAGTAATAAATTATTTTGGATATAAAGCATCCATAAACTTGTTTTAATCCCCTTACATCTAAATTTTAAATCATATCTTATATTATATTATATATTATTGTTGAAAAACTCATGAAGAGTTTAATTTTTTCTTCAAAGAATATTATCGTAATTGATATTCAATACAACCTTACCACCTTATTTTATGAAAATTCCTGAATTATTCTTTACACAAAATTGACCAAAAATCAATCAAAATCGACCTTTTTTGAATGTAATTTTTTTAATTTAAAATGTAAGGTCTATTATCTTCTATATAGGTCTTTCATGTCAAAATACATCACTGAATCATGGCTATACCCTAAAAACTTGATTTGAAAAAAAAAGCTTATAAGGCCAAACCTATATGCTTTGAAAGTTTTAATGGTAATTTTCGTGTTTTATGAATTAAATAAGAATAATAAATGATGTGCTTCAGCCTGTGGGCGCTCCAAATAACTCATATCGTTACATATTCTAATAACTGAAATAAAAAGTTCAAAAATAGATCAATTTCGTTGCGTTTCAGTAAAGAGTAGGAAACATCAATTTGATGCAAAAGGTTGTTTTGCGTCAATTTGCGTGGTATCCCTACATCCCTACTTCGTCTTAAGACCTGACTTATGGAAATGGTTCCAAACAGTTTATTGGCTAATCTTCCACTCCTGGGCAATAAAATATGTGCTCACATCCCGGTCTAACTCCACGATTTCCCTTATTATATCGGCATTTGTGATGATTGGCCTACCAAAGCCAGTTTTATCTTCGACGTCCATATTACCAGAACAGAATCTTTGGAACAACCACTTTGCTGTTGTATTCAATACTGAATTGGGTTCATAAAGAGCAAACATTTTTTTGCCCACCTACACACACGTTAGTAGTAATGATACTTAAGAATGTATTAAATTTTATTTATGTGGAACACATTAACAAACAACTGGCTTCACCAAACACATAAATGTGAATGATTTTTTTTTAAAAGGCTTAACCTATCTGATTTTTGTATGAAGTGTATTAATTTGTGAGATATAGCTCACAAGAGAAGTCTAGCGAAAAACGCTCAAAACTATTTACTTAACCTAATATATGTATATACATATTTCGGTGTACGGTAACTTCGTATAAGGACATTTCGTATAAAAACAATTTAGTATAAAACCATTTTGTATAAATTTATGAAGAAACGAAGCATAGGATTTATGAATTTTGTACCCCGAATGATGGGGTTGGTTTCTGGTACTGCCGATACTTAAGTAACTACTAAGAGTCCCTCAAAACCCCCAATCGTACTCCGAATGTAGGGGATTTTTTCGGGTATGTGGGATCCCAAAAAGGGATGCAACTTACCGCCCACACTTGAAAAAACAATTCAGAGCCCTTTACAACCTCCCAATTCTACCTTGAATTTTTGGTAGTGTTTTCGGGTTCTTATTGGCTTAAAAGTATAATCTGCTGCTATGTTCCTCCTATATGTTTGGGATACGATCAGGGGGGTTGTAAGGCACTCTTAGTAGTTGGTTCAAGTATCAATGGTGGGCTGCATCCCGTTTAGGGACACCGCGGTGCGGTAACCGGAAACAACCAACATTCGGGGAACGATAAGGGGGGGGGGGGTTGTAAGGGACTTTTAATAGTTTTTTCAGGTATCGACGCTGTGTTCCATGTCGATTTGTGACCCAGCAGTACCCGAAAAACCCCCGACAATAGGAGTACAATTGGGGAGGGGGGCTGTAAGGGGCTCTTAGTAGTTAATTTTTAATTTATTTTAAAAAAAACAACTAAAGTAGTAACTGAAATTCAGCAGTACCAGAAACCACCCCCAAAATTTGGGGTACAAAATTCCAATTCATAAAGTCTATGTCCCGTTTCCTCATAAATTTATACAAAATGCTTCTATACGAAATGTCCTTATACGAATATATTTGATACGATGTTACCTATTAACTATATTTCATGATATTAAAATCCTACATACATTATTTTTATTCAAAAATGTTTTTAATATTGTTTAGTATTACTTTATTACTAGCGCACGTATAAACTTTTATTTTTATATAAAGCCAAATTTGCTTCATACAAATAATAAGATGGACATTTTATGTAATATATAGGCTGTAAAGCCCTGACCATAACAAAGAAAACACATTCATTCGTTCAAAAAAAAAAAATTAAACTATTATTACTTATTTCTATTTTATTTTATTGTTTCTATTCACTTTATGGAATGGAGTTCATGTAACACTTTTAAGCCTTTATTTAGCTTTAATAGTATATTTTCCATTAAGAAATAGTGTAAAATAAAAACAAATCATCTTTTTTGATACATTATTTTGTAAATAACAAAAGTAGCACCACACTTAAAACAATAACTCACAAACTAAAGGACAGATTATCATGGAATTTTGACAGCTGTCTTTTCAAAGTCGGTACTTTTCAGGACATAGGTCATATATTTTTACTACAAAGGATCAACAAGAAATATTATTCCTGTACTTTTGGAAACGGATCATAAGAATTATATAACGTATTACTTCATTTATTTAGCAAACAGAATAAATTATGAAATAGACAATGAAATGAAATATCAAGTGAGACAAAGGAATTGACCGCTGACAATAAAGTACAAAGCGTATTTTTTTGTCTTAGTGAGGTAACGTCGTGATACATTTTAGGACGGATTGGATTAATTGAATGTATTAAAAAACTTATTTATTTACGATTAAATTATTATATCAGTAACTTTGTTTTTCTCTTGAACAAATGAAACAGCATACAAAGCAATATTCTATGAATACGCTGTACATGTTTAAAAAATCAAGAAATGGGGCATGTATGATGGTTAATTATATTCCTTTGTAAACAATGCAAAATAGAGTTTATCCGTCTTGTGGCCAAAAAATATAACTCCCTTAACGATAAAATTATTTAATAAAAAATTATATGTATTTATATTTCTTATATAGAAGGCGCTGTCAAAACTCTTCTGATCATATTTTTATACAACAAGCTACAGATTCTCACACCACCATGTGGATAAAATATATTTTTTATTTACTAATGGCCTATTGTGTTTGCTCTTTACCTGGGCCGTAGGCCGGACAGGGACGAAATCTTTGTTTAATTATAACAATTGATAGATTGGATTGAAAAAATTGTTTTTGTTTCATTTTAGAGTTCACTACTGCGAATAACATTCTATTTTTGATACCCCTTTGATAATAATAACCATCAAATCGTCGTTAATTAAAATTTGATTGAGAAGCAAGGTCTGAGTCAGTTAGAATTTACAAACGCTTTGCATATCAAATTGCAATAGTTCTCTGACGCGGAGGATTATTGTAGTATATGTAAGGTAGTAATGTAAAATTGTAACGTTCTTTTTTAAGATTCTAATTAAAATTTCAGCTCAGCAAGGGAATTGCCAATTAATTTTAAAGTATAGATAAAGAAGGATTCTACTCTCATATTTTCCTTAAATATAAAACAACTTGAAAATGGTGAAAACAAACCATTATATTTTGAAAAAAAGATATATATTTAATGAAGAGTTTAACACATAGCAAAGGGAAAACCAAGATACCTATCACTGATTCAACACGACAAAAAAACATTCATTCTATTTTTAGAGCAAGGTTACTTTTATTTCTAATATAGCTCTGTTATCATTGCCTCATAAAAACTTATGAGACGATCACTATCAAAACTCTTACTGATTTTAACTCTAAGCTACTATTTTATTTTTTGAAGTTAGGTAGTTGTCGAAATAACGTATATATATTGTTGAGATATGCTGTAAGACCGATTTTTGTCATCAATCTGGACAAATATCTTGTTCCAGACTATGAAAATAACCCTTAAACCAAAATATAGTGTTTTCAAATCGTAAACATTTTTTCGGTCTCAATATACAAACTGTTTTTTTCGGTCTCTATCTATGGACCGTTTTTTTACCTTATTCTTATTTATGATTTCAACAATTATGATTTTTGCAACATATTTAGCATTTTATGACGCTATTGTGTCAATGTTAACAATTTTGAAATAAACATGACGTCATCAACCATTTACACGAGGTAGCTTGAGTCTTCCAATGCTTCCGGGGTCGTGTGTTCGAGGTTATAAAGAAAGGTATACATCATTATGAATAATTGAATGGCATTAAATGTAGCCTTCAAATAATAGTTATAAATATTGTTCTATATCAAGTAGTTCGTTCATTATAAGCCTTTATAAAATTTCTGAATATATATGTACCAGAACTTTTTAAAGGACCGAATTAGTTTTGTACACTCAACAGTGTATCAAAAATATATTTCAATTAAATAAAATTGAGTTTCTTCTCTGCAAAAAACAAGGAATCTTTAGTTTATAGTAATTTCTGTTGGCAGCCTCCCGATTTTGGGCAAATTACATCAAAGTGTACTAAGACAAACTTATCACATCTCTTAAACTATTTTAAGAAAAGATTAAGAAAAAAGACCCAAAAAGACAGTTAGTTTGTCACTTACATAATTATCTCTTCTTGTTGGGCCATATAACAGTAAGGATATATTTAACAGATAGGTTCAAAATATCAAGATCAAAGATTCAACAGATTTTAATACACGAATAATAGAGGAAATAAGTAAAAGTACAAATGCTGAAAAAAGAAATAAATATGTAGATAGTTAGGGCCTGAATAATGAAGCCATGAATTGACCTGAATTAAGACCCCCGTATTAGGGGCACTGTATTTTGCTTCTGTAAATGCTGGATATACCAGCATATCTGTACCACACCAATATAAACACTAAAATATCATTTTTGTATTTTTCATCTCAAAAGCATTCATAATCAGACCATTACTACTTGACGTAAAACAAAAGTTTACCTTTTGTAAATTTTTGTTTAATTTGAATTATAAAAAAATATATATACTTGGGACATACATTCTTCATGGGACATGCAATATGTTATGAACTTGTACCCGAAGAGTATAATCCATTATTTTTTAAAGGAATGGGTTGGTTATGATGATGTTGTTGTGATGTACGTACCTCTGTGAGACTATGAAAATTGATGAAAGTTATACGTATTTTAGGGATGTTAAAAAAAAAAAAAGATCAACATGGTAAGCCTGTCAATTTGAATAACGTTTAGCTCTAATGTTTGTCCTCAATTTTACTCTGAGTCAAAGAAGGGCTTACAATTATAACTCTACAACTTCAAGGTGACTTGACGTTTTTTTTGTGAACACACGAATGATCAATTAGTTTATGAATATAATTGAATGTATTAGGAAAGGAAGTTAAGAACTCGGTAATTAAATAATAATGATAACAGCTTAGGAAGAAAGAAAATTTCCCCTTTGGGTTGACAACTCCAAAAAACTACGAGCTTAAAAATACACACTATGAACAGAGATTCAAATAATATAAAATGCCGTTATGTTTAAAAAAAAAAAAAAACTGAAAATTAAACTGTTCACCCTGACAGTTTAATTATTTTTCAGAGGAGAGCAGCTTAGCCATGATTACATTTCATTAGATTAGCTGTTAGCTATTATGAGATGGGAGGAAAAAACACAAATTCCAGCCGCTATGAAGCACTGATATATGCAGGAGTTACTCCGATCTAGACCCTCAATTATACTCGGAGTCCAATATAGAATTACTTAAATAACTCCACAACCAATCTTTGTTGTTAATATTCGGCATTCACACAATAATGATTAATTTATAATTACTTTATTTGTATTTACTAGGTATAAATAATTCATTACATTTCAAATATCATACGGACTTTTCTTTTGAATTTTTTTTTTTGCACTCTGTATTCTAATAATCCTGTTAAAGACTTTATATTAATTATCATTTTTAAGTTTACATATGAAATATAAATATAGTTGTATAAAATATCACCTTAAACGAGCGCTAGAATTTTTGACGTTGCAGCCAAGCCAATACTTTTTTATTTTTCCAAAGTTATTATGATTGTTCTTTCATTCTTTTAGAGAAAACATCAAAAATTAAAATTATTATTTGTGAGTGAAAGACGTGGAGTAACACTAATAATTTGTTTCAGAGTTAAAAGTGTATACCTCGTTAGACTTTTAGTGAAGGGTTGATCTTATCTAGTGGTACACATTTTATTATTTTCAAATTTGTGAGAACGTTTATCTTACAAAATCACCTGCAAATAGTGTTTGCTACTACTTTAATTCCTTATGTGAGCCCTCAACTCTCATAGTTGGCTCAATAAAAGTACTATATCCCTTGCAACCTTGACTATGTAGTCAAACTCGAGCTTGGTTCATCCCTGTTTGACGGAAGCACAGTGGCATCAATGGTGAAAAGGTTTTTATTGGAAATAACCAAAACTTTGCCCGAATTTTGTTTGCCTTGAGAACATGTAGAAACTTTTTCCTCTTTCCAAACGTGTCAGCTGGATCTGTTTAGAAATCTTGTTGGCCTCCTCCTTGACTTTGCACAATGTCATTCCGGATTTAAAATAATAAAATGTGTACCACTAGATAAGATCAACTGAGGACTTGACTTTGTAGTAATTCCTGTATATACCCTTTCTAGCTAGTGAGGGGATTTGTATTTACTTACTTCTCCTACTAGCTGTCTGCAGCTAATCTAATGAAATGTCATAATAAATAAGCTCCTTTTCTTTAAAACATTATTTAAATTGGCATGATTACAGTGTTGATTATGGGTTTTCTTATTTTTCACATACTTGCAGGTCATATTTTCTACAACTCTATACATAATTGGAATATTGTTATAAAAAAATGTAAATGGATAGTGTGTATCATTACTTTTTATTACATTTGGTCAATATTTATTATACCAAAGTTATTTCCTTTAGTTGGTCAGATGGAGTTTCCGATGTAAAATGAGAAAAAATGTGTAAGTTGTAGAAATAATGAAATCCATAATTTATAAAGGTTTTTTTTTTCAAATAATACTTATCTCCCTGGCAATCAACACAGCCCTCACACGACAACCAGACTCGACGATTTCCATTTTTTATCCACATTTTTCGACCATTGGCCTTCCAGAGCGTGGTGCATCTTTGGCATCAAAAGAACAGAATACACGAAACCAGACTTGCGAGTAAATGGTTGTTATAATTTTAATAGTTCACTACAAATATTATTTAGATTTGTGACCTCCTGGGGGGGGGGAGTTTTCGCCTTTGTCAAAGAAAAACTTTAAAAATTGCGTATTTTCTTTTTTCTCGTTTCCCTGTTTGACACGCAGTCAAACAATCGCAAAATTCAAGCTTTTTATTACTAAATCATATATTTTTAACACCCTCTAGTATTAACCGATTGTACTTATACAAGATACAAATTATTTAACCCATCTATTGGGAAAATAATGAATTTCTTTTTATTGCTCATATTACATATATTTTTTACTGTTTCACATAAAAATAGTTGGTCGTTATATTGTTGAACAAAATGACTTAAAATAAACAACTAAAATATCATAATGCAAATTCAAATGAAACATAGTTTTTTTGTTTGAAAAGTGTACAGAAATTCTTAAAATTAATTATTTCTCGAGTATCAGCGTTTTCACAATTTTATACCTTCAAAATATTAATAAAACATCTTTACAATGAAAAAAAAACTTAATATTTATACTCATGACACTGTATATTTCAACCTTCTATAAGATTAAATTCATGATAACGACGATTATTTATTCAATATCATTTTTTTTAAATAAATTCCTACACCTTTAAATGTATTTTTTACTCAAAACTAGGGAGAAAAAATAAACAAGAATGTGTATAAAGCTTTTGAAGTGGAGTTTCATCATTGACCATTATATTAGGTATATTTGAACAATTGTATACAAAAACACAAAGGCACTAAAAATAAAAATAATTTTTATGCAGGTATTATATTTGATAGGCTTTATATACTATTTATATATGTATTTATTTTATAAAAGGTTTGTATTCTCATATAAACGATTATTTTGAAAAAAATGAATAATATATAGTAAACCTTTATGTATGAGTTTAAAAATGCTATCAAATATATGTATACTATTATTGATCAAACTATTCTTGTCATAAGTTCATCTCTGTATCTAGCAAAGCCAAAGAGAGGAAATATTGTGATGTCCATTCTAACTTCTACTCCCAGTACAACGAGGACATACACATAAAACTCCCTAAGCAATCCTCTGTCTTTCGCATTTACACAAAAACAAGGTTTACTTTATCCTTATAAATATTTTCACTCCTCAAGAGTGAAAGAATATAACAGCTGCTGATTTATTTATTTGGTTGGTTTCGAATAGTGGCTAAAAAAATCCCGATATTGGTGACTCATGATAAAATATAATAAAAGATTATGATAAAGTGTAATAAAACAATATGATAAAGTCTAATGAAGTAATATGATAAAGTGAAATGATATCATGTGGTATGAAATTAAAGTAGATGTGACTAATTTTTTAAAAGTATCTTAAAACGCCAAAGTGAAGACGTTCTTCTCGCCTCTTCAGGGAGGGTGTTCCATGTCCGTATAGTTCGATTTAAAAATTATGTTGGAGGTAGTTAGTATTTATCCGATGGCTGAACTAAGTAAAAATCGGAACACAAACTAATGTTGTAAACCTTACTACATACTTTAGGCTTGATATTACAATGAGTCAGTCCATTAATAACTTTAAACATCATTACCACATCATGAAATTTCCTCCTCTTTTCAACTGACAACAGCCCGACTAGATGTAAACCAACCTCATAGGATATATCGCCGCATACCATCTTAATGAATATCTTGATGTATCTTCTTTTGGTAAGGCATTATTGTTTTGATCATGGATCCATTGAACTCGTTGCTAATCACTGCTAATATCGGATGAAGAATAGTCAACCAGTTCGAAAAAAATGACGTCATTGGCCAATTTATATTTAATTTCGGACTTTTTTAAATTTATTTTTGTAGCTATTAATATTTCTTCTATATATCTTAGTTGGAATTGTCAGTAATAATCTTTGTTTTTATCTATTTCATTACATAATATGTTGTATGAAATCCTTTTACTGTGGACAATAACAAATAAATATATTTTCAGGCAATTGCCTGAAAGTCCTATGTCATAAAAAACACATTAATTTCTAGTAGATTTAACACTCTTCACTATTTTTTATGAACTATTATTTCATCTACTAATAGATTTCCAGACGATTAGTTCATCTCTATCTCAACCCTAGTTACGATAACTATCCAAGGAGCATATTCGCTGAAAAAATTAATGTTTTGTGTAAAGTGATTTTTTTTTTGGCAAATAAAATGGAATACATAAATAAAGAAGGATGCAAATTCTTTATAAATTATAGGATAATATGCAAATGAATTTAATGGGTAAATGATGCAGATATCTCTACCATCATCATGATCTAATTATTATTAAAATATTGTATTAAAATGAAGAGGAAATTGTGCATCTATGGTGTGTAAAGCAGATATGGAGATATATAAACTTGCCTGTTGATGGAAAATACAAGTAAATGGTCTTATTAATAAATAAAAACTTTTTTTAAAGGTTGTTATTGATACTCTTGATGATATATGTACATACACACAGATTTAAAACAAAACAACATTCTTAGGAAGAATTGCATGACTAATTACATAAATAAACATTCTAGTTTAGAATTAGATCACCTAACAACAATAAAAGTAACACAAATAATGAACTAATTAGAACACAACAAGGATAAATTATTGGACCACTGGAGTAACAATTTTCAATTTATAACGTGAATCTCTCTTCAATAAATTTTTATAGTGCCAGAAAATCCTGGTTTTTCAATAAAACAGCATATATGGCAGACGCAGATATAATTATTCCCTCAAATCCTGCCTGCAAATTGTTAGACCATTAGCTAGCTATGAAGCTAGGAGAGATTTTGCACTTAACGGAGCAAAATGTACTGCTCGACTTTATTTGGATAATTTTTTCGATGAAACACTAAATAAAATGGTGGCTTTAATTTCTTTAATGTAGTGCTCTGACATATTTTCATATTCAATGACAAGAAATCTTGAAGTATTACCACAAAAGGGCATTCAACGAATGAATTCCGAGAACTATTAAATAACTTCCCACCCTCCTTGCAAGGACTATTAAAAATATAGAACCTGTGGAAATCTGGTATTTTGAAGTGAATATAAGAAACATTAATAAGAATTTCGAAAGTACTTTATTATCACTGTTATGGTTATTTTATTCCACAACATTTCCTCCTAAAAAACAACAACCAGAAATATAGACCCTATTCAATACATTCCTCCCAACTTTGAGTCATTTACATGTTTAAGTGGGTTTGATAACGTTAAAAAAAAAGGATATTGTATATAGCCGAAAGTTAGTTGACCAAAACAATGAAAAATATAGTTATTTTTACATCAATCATTTCAGATCTTATACTGAAACATACAATACTTCTATAAAAACTGAACAGTTCCCAAAAGAAAAATATAATCAAATGTAAAATACACTGAGGAACACTCAAATATTTTAAGCGCAACATGTCATTATGTCAACTTAACTACTTATTACAATACAATTTGAATGTTTTGGTCAACAATGCAGGCTTTGAAGTTATGAATGCATATACTCCGTTTGCAAAAGGACGGGAATGCAATTTCTTGTTGATCCCTTGTCTCATTTAATATATATATATTATTATTTCTATGAATAAATTTATATGGTTATCATATAGAAATACAAATGTACAGGCACGCTTTTAATAAAATATTACAATAAAGTATCGAATAAAATACTATGTAGGATTTTAATATTATGAAATATACATATAAAATTATTAAAGATTTTATTTCAAATTATTTTATGAATACATACAAAGAAAAACTTGCTAATCCTCTTCCTAATTCCCCTTTTTAATTTGTATTTAATATAGATCTACATATTACCAAGGATGTACACGTTTTATATATTTTATACTAAACACACTTTCTAATACGCGTAACATACGGACACAGCTTTAACATTATATTATAGTAGACTAGGATGTACCGTATAATATATTTTATTCTGCACAAACTAAGATAACCTCACTAATCCTCTTCAAAATTCCATTTTTTAATTCGTATTTAATATACATACATACTAGGTATACGCCTATGAAATGATACTTTCGGCTATTAGTCCTTAGTCGTCGCCAGTTAGACATTAAAAACCTGTCCCCAAAATCTAAATGCTTATATTGAATGTGTCATCAGTATTTCATTCATTATTTGTATAGTTTCATTCAACAACGCACTTTTTTCGCTCCAGAAAATGTCTAATTTTGTGCCTACAAACTACGATGTGTGGACATCACTAATTTTCTGTTATCAATTGAAGAAAAACGCTTCTCAAGCCCATCAAAAGCTTGTGGAAGCTAAGTATGACCATGTTCTAAGCAGGGCATAGTGCTTCAGATGGTTTGAAAAATGTCAATGTGGTGATTTTGACGTGAGAAAGGAAGAGCGTGCCCACCACCGAAAAGCTTGAAGGTGGTATGAACTTCTACAGCCCGGTCAACCCGTTAATGGTGATCGCTACCAAGAAAAATTGGCTGATTTGAATTATGTTATACGTCAAAAACGCCCGAAATATGAAGCCAGGCAACATAAGGTAATTTTCTTTGATAACAACGCACAACTGCATCTCTCTATAGCCACCCGCCAGTTTGTTGAATCGTACAATTGGGAACCTCTTGTGGCTTACTCACCAGACCTGGCGTCTTCCGATGATCACTTTTTTGCTTTTTTCGTCTGAACAATTTCCTTGGAAAGGTAACCAAGAATTGCATGAAATATGGGGAAAACGTGTGGCTAGCGAAGGTGTATACTTTGAAAATAAAATTTGTTACAATTTTTACACAATAAATGTTCAATTTTTTTTTTTTAAAGTATCACTTCATAGTCGCATACCTGGTACAAAGATCTACATATTATAGTTTATAGGATGAATCAGTATTATATATTTTATCATGCACATACTATTAATGCACTGAAACTTACTAATCCACTAATACAAGCACCTACTATAATTTTATAATATAGAATGTATGCGTTTTATATTTGTTATACTAAGATTAACTTGCTAATCCGTGTGACGGACAAACAAACATACAACTATACCATAAAGTAAATATAATAAATGTAATTCATATTAAAAATTGTAGAGAAATAATGTGACAATGATAGTCTTGAAAAGTATGTAAAAAAATCTATATAGTGCAGTTGGTATGATTGACTTATTAGGCAAACTACTAGATGATTTTGAGCCTTTTTTCTGATTCTTTTTGTAGGAAAGATTGCGTGATACAATTATGGTAATGAAGTGAGGAGAGTCGTCTGGACATTCGACAGATGAAACATCAGCTGATTCAAGTAATCATATTTTTTAAAGCCTTGCTTAAAAGAATCTAGGTGCCTATATATAAAGTGTGTTGATCAAGAACTTGCAGCACAGTCTGGTTGAAGTTAGCAGACAATTTTTGATAAAGTCACAACGGTACCAAGTTCAGTGTTACTGAAGAGTGTTAAGTGTTAAATCATATTATTTCAAGAATTATGTCTTCTTCGAGAGGTACTAGTCGTATTTGTGCTGTAGAAATCTGTACAAATCCATCAGATATCCACTATTTTTGTTTCCCAAAGCAGGAACTTTGGGTTTCTAAGATTAAGAGATTTGACAAAGTCAATATAAAAAATGCACAGGCTTGTGAACAACACTTTCTTCTTGAGGATTTTGAAAGAAATCTCCAAGCGGAACTCTTAAAATTGAAATGGAGGAAAAATTTAAAAAATGATGCATTCCCATTGTACAATACTCGAGGAAATAAAAGTACTCCCGCTGAAATAAAATGTGACAGAGATAGGCGTAGAAAAAAAAAAATCAAAGAAATTTTTTGGTGGAAGAAATATTTAAATCAAGACCGTCTTGAGAATGTTTTTTCTCGAATTCGTGATTTCACAGGAAGTATTGAGCTACCGCCTCTGGTTGAGGCCCTTAGAAGATGAAAAATTTATCATGATTGGCAAAAATCGTAACTTAATCCTGAGAAACCCAGTAGTTGAGGGAGAAGCCACTAAAAATGATCAAACAGCTTTGAGAGATTATGTCCAAATTGTGACAAAATATTTGACTCATGTGTGCACAATTAATCAGACTAATGAATAAGTATTGTATGGAATTGAATGTTGGGAAACTCCACCAAGAATGTATGTATTTAAGCTTGAAAGTTTGAACTTCAATCCTGTTAATTTTGATGACGTAATTAGATTGTTGAAGATATAATTTTACAGACTTTTTATATTTTAAGGTGAAAATTCAAAGTTTCCCTCCTAATGAACGCCATTGTTATTTAGCATTCGATGAAATGGCCATAAAGTCTGGCTTTGTGTACGATGGGAATTGGACAATTAATAAAGGATATCAATCCATTCATGAAAACGACGTCCTCGCAACTCATGTTTTTTGCTTCATATTGAAAGGTATTCAAACTAGTTGGAAACAAGTCTTAGCATTCCATTTCACTGGAAACTCATTCGATCCGAAGAAACTTACTTCCATAATTAAGGAAATTATTACTTCACCTTCAATCATTGGTTTGAAAGTTGGATCAATAACCAGGGATGTGGGTCCATCAAATCAGGCGATATAGAGGAAGCTCAGAATAGTGATAAAGAAAGGAAGTATTATTAAAACTTTTCCTTATCCCCTTTTGTCCAATAAACCAATGTGTGTCATCGCGGATATCCCACATCTTATGAAGAGCCTACGAAATCACTTAATTAGTAGATATGCAACAACAATGCCAGTACATTTTGTAAAGATATACAATATTTCTTCAGATACAATGGACACGGAAGCTTTCCAATCTTTTATCCTATATCAGGATCAAATGTCATATAAACTTTATCCACAATTGTCAAAGAAGTATGTTAACCCTGGACAATTTCAAAAAATAAAAGTGAACCTTGCCTCTCCCCTTCTCACCCGACAAACGGCAACGGTAATCTGCGTGTTTGTTTCTATTGGATCATATGATAATAAATATCTTACAACGGCATAGTTTTGTGATCAAATAGGGTTTTGCTTAGACCTCTCCACTTCCATAATACGCTCTGTTGCTCCCAGTATGCGTTTAATGTCAAAATATAAAGAGACCTTTTATTTTTTCTGAGATCTTTCTTGAACCTTGTTGTTCACTGATCAGTAGGTTATATTTCAACAGTTCTATAGATAAGTAGAAGTAAACTCTAGTCAAAAAAATAAAGGCCATTACAATTCTGACAAATAAACAGTCTAACTGAACATAACACACTCCTTCCACATATCTGATATGAGTTATAAAAACAATAATAAGAAAAACGGCAATAAAAATTACAGATTTTTTAACTTTTTTTAAATTCTATATTAGTACCCTTAAGTCCGAGTTAATCACCATTGTCTGAAAAATTTGCTAAAACGTCGAGTTCTTTCATTATTACACCTTCCAAATTTGTTGGTATGGATTCCTTGTAACATTTGCAAGAATATATTTTAACTTGCACTTTACTGATGATTGCCTCCACTTTCAAAGCCCTAGGAAAATTCGGATCAGATGCCACTACCCAGTCAGTTTCTGAAAAATTGCCTTTAACTCACTTTGGAGGCTATCACAGAATTATCAAGTCGTTATGTCTCCAAGGTTAAAAACATTATACTAAGAACTACAATGATTGCTCTTTTTTAAATTTAATTTTCAAAGAAAAGTCTATTTTGGAAAACTATTTAATCTATTGTAGCATGTCTTCAATTTCTTTGTGTGAAAAACCTAGCCATATTTATATTTGAAAGCTACAATCAAAGAATATATAAGAAAAATCCTATCATTGTAATTCCTACTTTAGTCTAGGAGGCCAAATTAAGAAGCTCTTTCATGTAATTGAATATTAGTAACTTAAAGATAATAAATGTCAAGGGTCTAACAGGGCTAAAGTAATGAGCCTTTCTAGAATCCCTGATTTTAGTAACACTGATACTAGGGGAGTCTGGATGGGTCCGAGTCAATCCTATTTATAAAATGTCTTCATCAATCTGGACAAATCTTTCCAATGAATTTATTACATCCTGTCACCCTGAAGCATTTGGTAAAATTGTTAAAAAAAGTGTAATAGTAAGCTACACTTTTATTGAAAAAAGAGAAACATATAAGGTTTAAAGGTGCCTTAAATGTGTTTGTAGCAAGTAATGTGAGCAAAAGCTTCAAAATGGGGCATATTGTTCCTTAATTTCTAAATTTTCTGTTAATATTATTTTGTCTAACAAGATATTTAATGATGTAACTGATTTAGCATTTGATTCAGTTTTACATTTTTAATTTATATAAGCTAAGGGTCTACATTATTAGTTTATATTTTCTCTTTAGATGGTGCACATGATAACTAGACTCTCCTCTTCTAAGGTACGGCTCTATGGCCTGTCTTAAAATATGGGGTAATGTAAGGACGAATCAATACGAAATAGATATATTGAACATTGTGGATATTACGTCATCTTCATATCTTAGATAATTTTAAGGTAATACAGCTGTTGTGGAAGGCTAACATACTGTGAATGGGGAAAAAATATAAAAAATTGCCTATCAGCACAAACTCCCAATTTATTTTTTTGATTAATTCCAAATGTTAACATATCAACCAATCAGTGATGTCAAAAAGATATTTTCGATACATATACATACTACAACCGTATTCCAGTTACAGGCACAACTGCCTCGTTTGTCCATCACTGTTTAGTACCTCAATAAATTATAGGTACTCCCGCATTATATATATATATATGTAGAAAATGTATTTGAACTGTGGAAAATAAAATAAACAATTATATGTATGTTACTTATAACCCTTTCAGCTTAGTTATGTTGAACTTTAGCAGTGTTTGTTTGTGGTTTTTGCGCTGAACATATGAGTGTCATAATTATTATTATTTTTTTTTTTTGGGGGAGTGTTATTAAGAAAATCCATATGAATTATGCCCAAGTTTGTATATATGTATGTAGCTATGAATTTATGTATCTTTAATGTAAAATCATTTTTCAAGGGTTTTGTATATAGTATGAAACATGTATATAGGATGCACTAAATATAGTCCTCTCTAATGTATATCATATCCATATTTTTATTTAAGAAATTACAATTATATTAATGAAATCTTGCAGGCATTTTGCAAGAAGCATCGAGCGTGCAGATCATATTCAGATCAAAGCTAGTATATATGTATATAGTTTTATTAGTACGGTAAATAAAAATGAAACTTTTAGATTAACTCTTATTTTACTCCAGCCCAAACTATAAAATATGAGTTGAAGACTCATTTGTAGCATCGAACGTGTGTGGTAGTGTCTCATCCAGGCAACACCCTACGGACTAAAGTATTCTCTGTTCTTATTTCCCGGCCTACTATTATTACTTTTCCATTCCTGACAGTTAATGTATCGAGAAACTTTGTGCATATGAGCTTATGAAAAATGGAGACACTTATAATTTCTTGGGTAGTTATTTTCTATATTTAAAATGCAAAGTTTGTTTGTTCAATGACGCCTAATGCATAGGAACAATGCCATATGTCGTTTATTGAATAAACAAAAGGTATACATCGTGGAGTGGTACTTGGAGTTAATAGAGTTCTAGGTAATTTTGTCGTAAACATTTTCGTTCTCATAAATTTACCTTTTGGAGATTATTCATTGAGACATATTCGCGAAACTTTTTATATTTTTGTATAAAGGGTTAATCTTATCCAGGGGTATACATTTTATTATATTGTATCCGGAATTACATTGGTGCAAAATCACGAAGGAGGACAATAAGAGCCTAATCTCTGAACATAGAAAGCTGAAACGGAATGTTAAAGATTCCAAATTTTCTCAAAAGCAACAAAAAATGGGCTTAAGTTTGGCTCTTTTCTGATGAAAATTTTTTCATTATTGATGCCACTGTTAATAAGCATAACAGGCGCTGCATCACAAATTAACATCCAGACAATGTTTGAGCTTCAGTGATAATATCTTCAGAACAAAAATCCAGCCAGAACCATTGTTTTGCGCGTTGTGGAGTTTGATCTCCATTTTTTTTAATGGAGGGAGAGGCTCAAGCTGGATGCCTACATCGAACTTATGGATAAGAAGGTGATACTTTGGACCCGAAAATAGTTGAAAACTCCGTATCATTGCGCCGCTAATACCCAGACCTTCCTGAATGGTACAATTTCCCTATCTTTTGGTACCCCAACATTTGGCCATCCTCCTCTCCAGCCGCCAAACCCTTGGACTACTCTATCTAGACGTGTCTGTAGGAGAGGGCGTGTGCTACTCCTCAGAGGAGTGTCCAATCTCTAGAGGCTTCTATCCAGAAGATTATATACCACTAGATAAGATCAATATTGTATTAAAGGTTCGTACTTTACCCATAGTACTTACAGTTTTAATAGTAATTTCTTTCTATAGAAATATTTTCTTACATTTCTTGATGTTTTCACTAAAGGCAGATTCCCATATCTATCGTACGTGAAGACGCATAGGTGTATATACATACCAATATCTATTAATGATGAAAGTTAATGTTTTATGTAGAAATATTGTATTAGACTAAAGAAAAAGCTCGGGTGAGTTCTAATCTATGAAAATTGTGTCTTTTTGAGTTTGTGTTAGGAAAATATACCAATTTTTGAGCTTGGTTAAGTCTGAGTTTGGAGAATTTTACACAATCTCGTCTCAACTCTTCAAGTAATAGGAAAGAAGTGGTTTTTCGTATCATTCTTAAAACTACTAGAAATTGGACGAATCATTACATGAAACCTTCGAAGTGTGGTCATTCAGTTTCAAGAAAAGTTGACTTCTTTTTATTTTCAAGTTGGAGTAATACTGGAATGCAGCACTAGTAAATAGTAAAAGTGTTCAAATGTTGAAAAATTGCTTGTTTTTTTTTTTACATTAGAGCGTGTCCCGACAATTCGTGAATGAAGCTTTGAACGATTTCATTGACTTACTAAACAATTTACCGTTTGTTTAGGTATTATCAACTAGTACAGCAATTAAAACAAACAATTCTTGTGAAACAAATTTCTTCATCAGACCAAGGAAAACTTAGGTGGAGGGTAAAAAAAAATATGTATGATTTCTTGACACCCAATGAGTTAGGTTGATATTTCCCGGCTCCAAGGGTCTCAGGAACCCTGTGTTAATGAACATCTTTTTTTTTCTTTTTTTTCTTTGACGTACTTAATGAACTCAAGACGGACGTTACCCCACTATTAAGAGAAATTTATTTTGTACAACATCGTAGACGTATACTCCAAATTACGCGAATTAATTTTATCAATATTAGATTAAGGCATCAAGATTTTCTTTTTTGCAAGTATAGTTTAAATAGTATAATTTAATCTTCGATATAAACTTCTTTGATCTACTAATTATTTCTAACAAACTTTTGGTACTAAAAATGTACTCATTAACTTTGATGAGATTGAGTCTGATATATTGAATAACAGCTAATTTTACATTTGTAACAATGCATATACTTTAAATTGAAAAAGAAGAAATAGATAAAGCAAAAGAACGATTAAGAAGTGACCAGGATAATTAAATTCACCAAAGCTTAATTTAAAATTGCAAAATTTGTGGATAACTCAAAGAAAATACAATTTTACAACAACAAAAAGTAGTATTTATTCGGAAAAATGTTTCAGGAGCATTCAAAAAAATTCCTGAATTTAACGTAATTTGATCAAACTTGGGGTGCAGAAAATTCAAGTTCACAAACGAAGGGTTAACAAAATTAACAAGCCGAAGGCTGAAAACAAAAGCCTTGAGAGGAAGACTGGAAGCCATAAGGCCAAAAATGGTGTGAAGACAACATTGTAAATATATGGCCCTGGTCAATATTACCTCCGTCCTCGACAAACTGCAACCCTTTTGACTATGGTATATAGGCTACCATCGAAGAGAAGGTCTGTGTCACTTTTCATAACAATGTTGTAAAGGCTGCCGTGGAGAAAGATGTTGCTGAATTGTGGGAGGAATAAGTGATATATGCAAGGTCTTCAGGACTAGAATGGAGGCAATGGTGGAGAGTAAGGGTGTCCACTTTGATATTTAATTGTTTGTATAAAGTCTACTGAGTTTTACTATTTCTTCTTTTTGAGAATCTTGATAAAGTTGACCTAGAGATAATTTGTTCCAGATTCACAGAGACACACTGTAGATAGATTCATATATTAATAATTACTTTCTTATCTATGTCTCTTAAGCTCAGAGCTTTAATAAATAAAAAGTATTCTATATTTCATACCTTTGACGTTCTAATTTAATGGGTTCCTTTAAGAATTTAATTTCTTTGATCTACATATAGATGGTAAGAAGGTAGATTTAAACGTGTGGTAATAATTAAGTGGGAAAAACGCTTTCCATTTCGTGTTTCGTGCTCACATTATAATTCCAATATTATTTTTTAGTTGCATCAATAACATATTGTGTACATATCTATGTATATATTATAATATATATAAAATAAATAATTAATTCTGCCCCCAATAACTTTTTTTAAATTATTTTTTGATTGATATCTTTAATATAATGTGTAAATATACAATGAAGGATCCCCTAAGGAGAAAAAAATACATTAATGTGTATTGATCAAACTATATGTACATCTATTTACTCGTTAATTCCTCGGTTAGCGAGTAGTTTGGAACACTGAACATCCGATTGGTGTGAAAGGATAAAAACTTTATATTATCAAAAGATGTAGTCGGTGGTATGTGAGATTTTTTGATAAATTATCAATTATTCTATTTCGATTGGAGTTGTAACTCGATTTTGATTTTTAACTATTAATAAATAAATAAATGAAATGAAATACACATGCTGTGATCAGAGTTGTGCGGTTATAAGACTTTTTTTGGACTCCAACTTTGATCCAACTACTTGAAATTATTCAACTTCAACTCAATTTTTTTCACTCCGAATCCGAACAGACTACTCGAAATTATTTGACACCAATACCAATTATTTGAAACTATTGTCAAATACGGATTTATAATATCAAACAATATGAATTTTAATTCAAGGATACGCTCGTTGATACAAGATTTTTTTTATGAAGTAAAATGATTACGATCATTTTAATTCTGAATATTTTTCAATAAATGGCTATTCCTTAATAAAGTGCAACACAGAGAAAAATGGAAAGCTAGGCGAGATAATGAAAACTTTTTTTTCTTCAAAACTACGTGTATTGAAAAGATCTACTAATGTTATAAACATAAATTGACTGTAAAATTAGTATTAGCAACTCTTGGTCCGTTTATACAAGATTAATATTTTTCATTATGAATTAAAATGATTACTCTGTGGTAGAATTGAGGCCTCTGGAGATCATATTAAAAATCAATATGCTATTACCATCTATGCTAATAAATAAAACAAAAAAATCGTCACAATCCATTTGTTCAGGATGTAGATGAGGTCAAAATTTGTTCCAATTGTAGTTCACGACTACACGATATGTAGTCACGATATGCAATGTTACTAGCAGCATGTAGATGATTCAGTGGGGCAAGTCTCTCATATTTTATGTAATGCCCAAAATACCCCCCATATTTTACAACCTTAACATAGCAAAAAATCAAAGGTCTCTCTTAGTTTAAAAATCCGAACTCCGCTCCTTCTAAAGATTCGATATGTGAAATCACCATCTTTTGTACAGGTCACTTGATATTTAACACATTGAAGTTTAATATTATGTACATATAAGTATCCAATGTTATATGAATTATCTTAATATTATATTTTGTGCGTGAGTCATAGTGATTCCTATTTTTTTCTATAGTATTTTAAGCTTTAACGATTTTTGTTTTTCTGCTGTAAAAAAAAAATATCTTAATTCCTTTTCAAATTCCAAATGTGATCAAAGTAGGGAGATACTGGAAAATCAAAATTACACATTGTTTTGATAAGGCTTTAGTCATTTAATAATAGTTATTTGTTTTGTTTTTTTAATCAAGATAACATTTTTATCTTTTGTTTTTTTGACTCATTACCACTAAAACTTTTTTGCAAAAATAAAATAAATCAAGTTAAATATCATTTTCTTATCTTATAGAAAATCCAATATCATGCTTAATATACATACAATGTACAAAGATACATGCATACTCGTAATCCTCCGTTACTTCAAAATATATTTACTTCATTATATATGCATCGGCCATTTTATGTACTTTTTCACTTTAAAATTATAAAAAGCACACAATATATACTCGTACATTTAAAAGATGTAATCGTATGTAGATGTACATTGATAAAAGTTGCAATAATGTATTAAATTTGAGTAAAAAAATACATTAAACTTAAGTACCTACACCATTTGATGATCATTAGTATGAAATTTTCTTCAAATAATCTTAAAGAAGCCAACTTTAAATTAACACTAGGATGATTGAAAATAAAATACAAATAATGATGACGGTTAAGTTGTTTTCAACTTTTCAGCATTGTTTTTTTTTTTCATGAATATAGATTTTTTTTTGATTTTTTTTTTCATTTAGTGAATTTTTTTCTCTATCTCATATATTATAAAATGTTTTACATATATTATATACAATATATATCCTTCATTAATATTTTAAATAAAAATTATCGATAACAATTTATACATTTACATAAAGTCATTTTAGAATTTTGTTTAACACAACGTCAGATTTCTCCTTCTTCATCTACATGCACTGATATATAAGTTGTTCAACAAGCCATATAATATTTTTTTTCGAACCGGGTTTTCTGCTCTTGAGGAACTAAAAATTTCAGATGCATTTATTCTAGCAATATCAAGGATATTGCTCCAGACTGCAAATTACTATGGCAAACTACCATAATGAGTACTAAAATGTATGGCCATCCTGTTTTCATAATCCACCCAACTTTCTGGGATGGTATTCGGATACCATAAACTATCCTTTTAATTTTAGA
This sequence comes from Lepeophtheirus salmonis, assembly GCF_016086655.4. Classification (NCBI taxonomy): domain Eukaryota; kingdom Metazoa; phylum Arthropoda; class Copepoda; order Siphonostomatoida; family Caligidae; genus Lepeophtheirus; species Lepeophtheirus salmonis. The sequence goes on from NC_052134.2 coordinate 8,489,635, forward strand.
ATTCAAATTCATTTATACTATTTTGGGCCTATGAATAATAATTAATTACTTTTTTTTTGGTTTTAATACTAATTTAGTATAAGAAGTCGAAAACAACCTTTCATTTATCCTATGGTATTTTAGTTTGTTCATTTTTGTTTGTTTTTTTAAACAAAAAAGTCAACAGTGTAATTTTTTGAGTTAGTGAGGTATAGCCATGTGTTAAGGGTGGGAGTTTTTTTGAGAATAATTACTGTTTTATTCTCATCTTAAAAAGCTTCACAGTTGCCTTTTATTCTTTTTTATTAATGTTTGCATAAATTTGTGCACATAATTTAGGTAAATGTGATTATTTTTTTAATTATTTCAACGTCTTTGTCGCTTCTATCACTAGATGGACTCTTAGACAAAAAAAAATATTTTGCATTGCAACCATTTTGCACTTGCAACCATCCTTTTGTTTGCCCAGAGTTTGTTTAAGTTTCTGGAAAGATTACAGTTTGCGGTCAGTCTTCGAAACCTTGTTATTTAAGTAATAATATTGCTCTGTTAAGATGTATTCACGGACGTGTGCAAAGAATATACTTCAACGCAAACCTTCTCAAAAAAAAAAAATCTGGCGTTGTTAACAATAACTGCTTTTAGAATTTCCTGGAACTTTTAACGTAACCTTTAATTTTCATAATTTTGAAGAGAAAGAAAGAGGTTAAAAATAAAAGAATAAAAATTGTGCCCAAACTCATGAGGAAGTTTCTTCAGCTCACTTCAAATGTGTGTTTGTATGTGTGCAAATGAGTCTGGAAGTATAGCTGACGGATTCAGAAGTATAGGTAAAAAAACTTCGGTCCATATAAAAACACCATTTATTAACTTTTGAATCTGACATTTTCAAATCTAAACATTGCATAATTTTAGTTTTTAAACTACAAGGAGTATTTTTTGATAGGATATCCGTTGCTTATATATAGCCCGGAGCCAAATGTAAGACCGTTAATGAAAAGAGTCTGACTTGCACTGTCTGTTAGTATTTTATTGATTGAAATCTCTTCTTCTTTTTTTTTCAAGAATATATATGCTTGACCTTTTTGAGGTGGAAATAAGTTCATATACAGATTGCAAGTCCACGTCTTTGCTCACAAGTCCAAGTTATTCAATATTTTTATAGAAATTTGTTAAAAATAGTCTTAAATCCATTAAAAGCTCAAGTTTTAGGTTTAAAATGCAAGTCATTTCCTAAGACTTTCATAGTAAGATCAATTGAGTTGCAAATTTTTTTCAAACTATGGACTCAAGTCCGAGTGGCAATTAGCGAGTTCAAGCCCTCACTTAAGTTGTGAAGATAATGTATTGGAATAATATTTTACGTTCTACATATTTGCACTTAATATATTACTTAAACTTAATTATTAGATCAAGGTAATTATATCACTCATGAATATAATTTGTTATAGTTCATCTTTCAACTAAATGCATTTTAGGCTAAATATTGATACATTATAATCTACTTTAGATTAATAGTGATAGGATAAGCTCCGATTATCTCCAAAAGTTCTTCCAACTTTGATGGATATAATCAAATACTATTCTATGACATTAAAATCTGTGAAAGGATTTCATAATTCATTAAAGTATCACTATAGTTTGAGAATTTAGTCGCCAAATTAGAGCAATTGAGAAACAGGAAATACTTCCTTTTGATAAAAAATATTTTTTTGGATTAAGTCCGTAGTGAATAAACGTCGTATATACGGAAGATGTCGAAAATATATTAAAAACTTAAATATGTTTTCTGACTCATTTGGATGCAATCTCTGACCACAAAGAAGCTACAAATGTATTAGTATGATGTCGTGATTGGCTGCGAATTATCCAATTCTTATGAAGGGCTTGTGTAATTTCAACCATTGTTTTATATATAAAAATATAATTGAAAAGTTAGAAAGAACCGTCATGTATTATCGTAAATGGAATCATGCTTTAAACGTCAAGACTAAAACCTCTATCAAGGCATTCCATATTCTTAAAGACGTTAAAAACTACCTACTAGCTACCTTCAGATTTTACAAAAAATCTTTTATTTATTAATTTTATGAACGACACTAAAAAAATATCAGTGATTATGTTGTTAAATTAGTTCCAAGATGAAAACTGTTTTCTTTAATAGAATTGCTGTAATGAGGTGAATAGTAAAATTTGATTATATTTTCATATAATTTTGTATCTACGTAGTTAATTAATTTCATTTCATTTTAGCTGCTATGACTGTTCCATTATAACCATGAATATAGTCTAATTTTAATTCAATTTTATTTATGTTATCAAACATTACGTAAGACTATAAATGGTTAGGTGTTGGAAGAAATATTTGAAATACTAAATAAATACAGAAATGATGTTTCACATGTCACAAGAGTTTGACCATATCTACAAATGAAAATCTTACAGGAACTTGTTTGTACCGCAGGCGAAGGATAAATACTTATGCATCAATTACCATATCGTTTTATTAATCAAAACCTAAGGATACAGGGTTGTTCTAGTTCAGTTATTGGTTTCAGTCGATATATTTATTGTTTCAGTGCATACTAAAATCCAATTTTACAGAAGAAGATCAAAATAGGAGATTGATAAGAATAATAAAAGTATTACCTCGTCTCCATCTGATGAAAATGAGTCTTGAATACATAACCTTGACCTCTTCCTTCATTCGCTGGATTGAAACACAAAAAGAAAAAAAACACTTTTGTTTCATAATATTGGATCTAGGTCTATCGATGAAATAAATCTAACAATCATCAACGTGAGCACATATTCAGATACTTATAAGAAAAATTTAATCTTTAATGAGAATAGCAATATCGTATCCTTGCCCTATCTTCTCTTGTCAATAGGTGATTTTTTTAAATTATGAAGTTGATATACTTTTCCAAGGAATGAACCAAATGTTTATGAACGACATTCAATTACCTACCAAGTCCTTAAATAAAATTATATCTTAATATGATACTTTATATTACAGTTGGTTATTTTAAATTTATCATTCGGTGACAAATCTCGTAGATTCTCTATAGAAACGATACTTGAGACGATACAAAGATCGTAGAATGTGGTATGTCGTACTATATGTGCGTAATTTAACTAAGCTAGAAAGGAGATCCTCCTTCAACATTGAGCCTCTAAATTCCCCATTATGTACCAAAGTTGAAGCAGCCTATTAAAGAGGCGATAATCTCAGAGAAACTATCGAATAACGCTCCCCTTAAATGGAATATAAAGAAACTAAATAAATATAGTTAGGTTTCAATTTCTTATATGCAACTGTCTCCTTAAATGAAAGTCCTTTAGTTTGTCTCAAATCATTATCGAGCTATATAAGTCAACTAACATGTTTGGAGTACTGAATTGAAGGTATAAATAATTAAATTATTCGTGTCAAGAATAAAAATGACAATTTCCATGGTATTTTTATAACTTAAATATAAGTAACATGTAAGACATTGAGTAAATCTGATGGATTAACTATTTTTTTTACCTTGTAGACGATGTAATTTTAAATTGGATCATAAGTCATAATTCTTGAACCTGACTACTTTTTTTTTCTTTAATTCCCCGTAATTATGATTTGTGAATATATAGTTAGTGATGATGGGAAATGTAATGTGTATTCTAAGATTATAAGTAATCTCCGTCGAAAGTTGATTTTTTTTTATATAAAACGTATAAAAAAAATTTCTAGATATAATCACAGAAATTTCTTTTCCACGAAATGTTTTAATAGCTGAATCTTCATCAGAAGATTCATCTATTTTCCAGAGGCAAGGACTATCTTGAACCAAACTAATAAGTAAATAAACATTCTTGTCCTTTTCGAATTTTATAATAGAAAACTAATGGATATAACTTTTAAAAAAATCATAACAACTCGTAGTTACTCAGACGGTGCTATAGTAGTCATGGTTAATTTTCCTGTTAACAATTTCATAACTTTTGGTGGATTGAGAATTAATTAAACTAATACCTCAATTATTATTATGTTTATTTAGAATAAATGAATACAATAAGTAAAAGTACAAATATCAGGAAATATGTTGAATATAAAACATTACTCCAATATATCATCTTCACTCCTAAAATGCAGGCTTGAGCTCACTAATTGCGCCACGTACATGAGTCCATAATTTGAAAATTTGTGACTCAATTGATCTTACAATAAAAGACTTATGAATTGACTTGGATTTGATAGCTAAAACTCGAGTCTTTATTGGATTTAAGACCACTTTTAACAAATCTTCTCATAATTTTAGGGTACGATAAAAATATTAAAGGACTTGGATTATGAGCACAAACGTGGACTTGCAATCTAAATATGGACTTATTCCCACCTCTCCTATAGAGCAAGCAAATATATTCCTGAAAATAAAAAGAGATTTCAACAATTAAAGTACTAACAGATAGTGAGAGTCAAACTGTTTTCATTACCGTTGTTGGATTCAGCTCCGGACTCTACATGATAATTAATCATAATTTACTTTAATTAACTTAAGTAATGTATATCTTATGATGAAATGTTCCTTTGAATTTCTTTGCAACTTTCTAAGACAAATCAGATGACCCACCATGCAAAGAGGCAATCATTAATGAAAACTAAAATCATGCAATATTTATATTTGAATATGTCAGATAGATTCAAAAGTTATGATATGGTATTTTTATATGGATCTAACCTTTTTTTTTAGCAATACTTCCAAATACATAATTCAATTATACTTCCAAACTCATTTGTACACATCCAAACTCACATTTGAAGTAAGTTGAAGCTACTTCCTCCTCAGTTTGCACACAATTTTTTATTCTTCTCCTCTTCAAAATTTTGAAAAATGAAAGGTTCCGTTAAAAGTTCTAATCAACTTCTAAAAGCAGTAGTTGCAAAGAACGTCAGAAAAAAATAAAGAAAGGGAGAAGATTTGCCTAAAAGTATTTATTTTGTGCACATCAGAGACACACATTTAGGTATTAATTTATTACGGAAAGGGAGATTTTTTAGAATGGAATATTTATGAAATGGAAGATCGAATAAAAAAATATATATATCATGTGATGAATTTTTTAAGGAATTGATATTTATTTTTTCTTTCTTAAAAGAGTTATAAAAAAATCAAGTTATTTTAATTCCTTAAGACGTTTATTTTACGATTATTTGAGATTAATAACCTCTTTCTTATAATAACTTTTCTACAAATATATATAAAAAAACACAAAATCGCTCATAGTAGGTAAAAAAATGAGTGTATTTTCTATGTATAAAGTTTTCCTAAACTCAAATGAATATATACTGATGGAAAATTATTGAAGAGTGATTATGACACATGATGTAATTTCAAACTTTATAACGTTAAGTGTGCGTTTTCATTTGCTATGAATCAAACCTGTTGTGAAGAGGGCTCAAAGTTCATTTGTTTTCTTTATACGCTACTAGTTATTAAAAATGATTTAGTGATTTTTACAAAAAATAAAAAATAAATGTGACAAAATGTCTAAGTCAAGTATACGATTTGTATTTTCTTTAGTCAATCGATGTATTTTATCTTTGAAAAGAGGGGGGAGGGGAGGGTTTTTTCCTGAGGTGTTTTTGTATTAGGGTGTTTAATTTACAGTAGATCTTGTCCATTGAATTTAAAATGTTCCTATATAAAAATAAGTCCTATTTACACCTCCGTTTATGATAATTGAATTTGAATAATTGGCATCAGTATGTATATTAGCAAAACATAAAATGATGGATCATGAACAACTACAGTTCTTAATAAAATGCATTGAAATATATTTAATTGACATTAAATTTACAAATATTATAACTATGTTGACAGACATACAAAATTATTTTCAACGCTAATAAAATGGCCAATAAATAAAATGAATTGTAAGGAAATTTGCTCAGTCATATCATTTACATACGATATATAGTATAAAGTATTTATTTATGGGTGAAAATTTTCAATTTTATTTGACTTGCCTATGGGAACATATATCACTAACGAAAACTTAGACTCAATTTTCATGTCAGCTATATATTTTTCGTCTTCTTTTCTTTGTGTTAGTGTTTTGAACGTATATTGTTTTTAATTCGTTTTAAATCTTGTTAATCTCTAAAAACAATTTATAATATTATTATACGATAATTTTATTTTTTAAAGGAATTGGAAAATTACCAACTGATTTTTTTACTATGTCACTTTTTGGAGAAAAAGTGAAGAGATACTAGGATTTTTCATTTTTCTGGAAACTGTCATTCTGCGGGATCCTGAAGAAGAAATGACAGATTTTAGGCTATACTTTTCAATTATCATTTTTTCATTTATTCTTGATTACTAATAGTGTACAGGTTACTTTGTTTAGAGACCACGAATCTTGCTTTTTAGAATTCTGTAACCAGATCCAACCTGCAAGGAAAAAAAATTTAAAAAAATTGAAGGAGCTAAGTTTTGGTGGATTATACCGAGTAGTGCATTAAAATCTGAACACTTTGAATATTAAACTTCAACAAAATATAATAAATTAATAAACAATAGAATTTCAACATAACTAATACTATAAAGAGATGTGTGTCTGAGGTCTCTTAATCATTAATGTTGCCGCCTTAAGCGACAATGCTGCCTTCTAGGTGTTGGAAAGAGGCCTGGCAACCACAGCAGATGTAATACTCTGCCATGTTGTCCCAGTGCTGATTGATAGTGGCTTCAGGGCCTTGGTGTTTTGATGAAGTACTCTATAGGGCTCCCCTCATGACATACACCCAAAAGGTGTAGTCGAGGGAGTTGGCATCAGGGCTGAAGGGCCCAAAAATGTCCAAAACGGTTCAAAAGAACTTAAAATAGTCTAACAACGTAGGAAATGGGTTTCATTTCATTGCTGGTGTCGAAATTGGCCTCTCTACCATCACAAGGCTCTTTCCGCCCACTTTTTTATAGCTCTCTGGGCAGTCCGGTGTAAAACAATAAGATTTTTTGAATGTCCCCTCTGGAATTGAGGGGATTTACCTAAGCTATTTTTCCTTGAGACGCCCGAATGCTTGGAGAGTACAAATGAAAATTCGTTGATCACGTCAAAGTGATCACTCAACCTTGATTAATTATCCAATAAGTCTTCAGATTTCAATGGATCACCTGGTATATAATTATATGAAACTTTTATACCGAAAAAATTAAATACAGCATCCCTATAGAAAAACCCAAAAATGTATATACTATATAAGTATACCACGTTTTGAGTAGTGTCAAATAGTAACCCAACGAAACGTGTTCAATAAAGGTAGCACGATTATTACTTTCATTTTCGTTTTGAGTATTCAATGTAGCGGGTGAGATGCAGAAATCGAAGCACTGGGTTATTGACATATTGAGAGGTTCTGTTGAGTTTTTCAGAGACGGAAATAAAAAAAAGTTAGGTACGTTAATCATTTCATAACACTACGTAGAAATTTTATCAATTTGCCTTTTTTATGTTATCAAGAAAATGATGTGTCAACGAAACACTTGCGTGAAAATCTCTGTGCTACTTGATGCAGGAGATAAAATCTGGAGGTTCACTTCCTCCCATGGGTTTGGGCTTATTTCCCGTACGATAATGTGGTCCAGCAACAAGATGACGCTCGTGTTCAAACTGCCAGAGCTCCTTAAAGATGTTTGAGTAATAAAAGCAATTTCTGGCCAAGCTAAATACGAGCCCCGTATTCACTCAACATCAACTCTTTGGATTGAATAAATAGTCAAGGGTATTTACCCTTAGCCACGAAAACATCATGCCCATGAAGTTCACATTAAAAAGATACTGGGCCAATGCATCCAAAGAATTCTTAAAGCAGACATAACTAGCTTTCTTTGAAGCCATCCTAGACGCTACAAAAGACTACATCGAGATTAGAAGAAACAATGTAGCATTAGAGCTGATCTCCAAATATTTTTTCCTTGTGGCTACAGAAATGTATCCTGTTAAAGTTAAATGTATTTATTGTTCAAATTTCAACGTCGCACGCGGTAATGATATACATAGGTTATACAACACAAAATGAAGAAAAAAAGTACTTAATAATAAATCTTTTAATATATTATTTTTTGAAAAAGAAGGTTTTCCTCATTATTATTCAATGTTCAACATTGTAGTTATTTATTTGAGTTTTAAATGTCAAAGTAAAGTAAAATGCCCTTATTACTTATATATATATTGTATATATTAGGTTTTCTATCCATGTGTAGTTCCCAGAAATCTAGCATTCAATGATTTCATAATATAAGCTTCATTTGATTATATATAATACATAAAATGATAAATTGAATACATATTAAATGAAAATAAATTAATAATGCCATACTTATATTCTAATCCTACAACAGAAGATTTTTATTCTGGTTTTGTATTTTGCAATGATTCAACACCCACGTTTACCCAAATTTTATCTCCTTCATCCCTTACTATTTTAGTTTTTGATAAGGAACTTATTACCATACTTAAATTGAATTCCCACGAAAAATTAACTTTTATCAGCCACTCAACCATATGCTTGTTTTTACAGTGGCCTGATTAGATAAACATTTTTTTTTTTATCTTTTCAAACGTTTATCATCTTCTTGTTTGTTATTTGGTATTTTATCAAAAACAAAAAAAATATATGAAGGGGAGAATCAGACATGGCAAAAAGAGAATGGATATCAGTAGTGATGAAAATTTTGTCTATTTTGGGCATGCTAAAAAAAAGAAAAAAGAAAAATCAACATGGAAACCCTTACAATTTGAAAAATCCGTTGGGAGATAGAAGCGTAGCTTTCCTGATGTTTTATTAGATAAGCTACAATCAGCTGTGACAAAGGAGGAGGAGGGAAGGAAAATAAACATTGACAAAAATTACTCTGATTTACTCTGAGTTCTTACAACGAGGACTTACAATTATAGCTCCACAAACAAATCCTCAAGGTTACCCTCCTCTTTTATGATCACACATGAATGTTCAATCAGGTTTTAAATATAATTGAATCTAGAAAAAAAAAAAAAATGATGATGACAAATGCTGAAGAAAAGAAAATTCATTCTTCACATTAACAATTCCAAAAAAACATGGACGACCTAAAAAATACAACAGATTTTCCTCACTAAATTTGAAATAATATATAATCTCGAACAGGAATAAAAATTGTTTTGCAATCAAAATGTCAGGATATAATGGTTATATATCTATATCTCGGTTTTAAGTCCATTTAATCAGGTTATCTTTCGATCCATTCTCTTATATCAATTATGTCACTATTTAGTTATCTGCCATTAACACATATCAGGCAACATTTCTTATTGAGCATAATAGATAAATTACTATATGGAGCCTTTCAAAAAAAAAAGCACGCTAGGATTGTTTTTCTCAAAATTAAGGATGGATAATATTTCTATTTTTCGATTAACTTTAGTTTTTTTGGCAACACATTTTTGTCACTATTTTTTTTATTGATTTTAAAGTATTCAAAATTGATGTTCACAATGAAAAAAACATCTGTTATTTTATTTCACTTGAGAGGTCATATGGAGCCAATTTATATCATATTAATCAAATAAAGTTTTAATACTAAAGCAAAAATTCTAAAATACCTTACATTATCCATGGATTACATAACATCTGGATTAAATATTTACTTTTAAAATTAAGCATTTCCTCTATTATAACTATTTCCTTTTTGATTCAATAAGCTATACAAATATATTATTTTATCGTCAATCAGTTTTAAATAAATAATGTTTTGGATAGAAAATGATTATTCTTCCTAGACGTAAATTATGCCTTTAAATTGTGTGGTTCCTTGTTGTCAGACTGATGCAACATATGATTGAAAACTCAACAATAACAAAATAAAAACTTTTTTCCATAACGTTCCTATATCAAACTTGGAAATTCCTAATACATGGAAATCAGCTACACCAATAAATTAGATAACTAATAAAAACACAATAAATTTATTTTAGTAATATTTGGCGAGTGTTTAGAAAAAACTATTTTTATTTATATAAATGGTAAATCCTTTGATAGCTCTAAAAAAAGTTGTTTTTCTCTTGATTTTAAACATGAAGATTTTAAAACAGACACAAAATGTAAAAATAGAGAACTTTAAATACGATGAAAATAAAAAGATGAGGCACCCTTGATAATAAACTTTTCAAAAATTACCACAGACATAGATCAAATACAAGAGGTGAGACATGAATTACTTAATCTGAAGTCATCTACAGATAAAAACAGATTCATCAAGAAATGCTCTTACCCAATACAAGAGAAATATGTTTAACTGCGAAGGAACTGACAATCTCAAAACTATATTATGTGGTTTGATAAGAAGTCCCTCCTCCATAATCAATAATAAAGGCGATCAGCAATTAATAGTTAAATCTGGAAGGAGTAAAAAGTAAATCCTGAATAAAAAATTGGCTCTTTCTTTGACAAAATTGAATCATACTTGATCATTGCTTTTGGATGACTCTTTCAAGTTTAACCAACTAAAAATGAGATTTTCCGACAAAATCTTTCACCAGACGATGCACAATTCCATGTTTGATTACTTAAATCACTAATAAGGGTTTGAATGGACGATCAGATAAGTCCCTATCTCTCCTTTATTGATTCATCACTTTTTTACATGAATTAAATTCTTGTAAAAAAAGTACTGAGACCTGCTTTTAAGTAGTCATTAAAATACTCATAATTGATCAGATTGATATTGTACAGAGAAAATTTATTTTATTATATATATTACTATAACAATGCACATTAATTAAGAATTTGGTCACCATCAGTCTCAATGACAACCTCCAACCGCCTCCGGAAGCCTTAGCACACATTGGGAGTTCATGATCCTCCACTGCTGGTTAATGGGGGTCTTCAGGGTATCAATATTCGTGTGGCGGACTTTGCAGGCCTTCTTATCAATTTGCCATCAAATAAATTGCCATCAATTGAAGATCTATGAATCTTGTATCAGTAAATGTATCGATCCTCTGAGAAAGTTAAATTCATGAATCCTTTCATTTATCTCGGTTGAAGTCATCAT